>NW_020713397.1:0-1330 GCF_002925995.2 Terrapene triunguis | reverse complement strand
AAGGATGATACATCCCCACACCTCCCCCCTTTTTCTTAAATAAGGAACTATTAAGAAACGTAATATTATGTAAATACCCACGAAAACCATCGGGGTGTAAATAAGGATAGCCAATAAGACATGTTCTAAAGGGATCCGATGGGGTGGCCATGGACAAGCAAAAAAGGCTTTTTGGCCAGTCTGGTTCGCCCAGGTGACCCAAACATTTTGTCGTGGGTTAACAAAAGGTACAGAGTTTGGACATACAAAGACCCCTGCTCCTATAATAAGGAGTCCGAACAAATAGAAGTACAGCATTATCAGGTGTCTAGGCTGTGACAAACAACAAGTGCAGGTCCGGTGTCGCGGGGTCGTCGTCCAGCTCCTGCGTGGCGGCGTCGGGCTCCTCAGCAATTCGTGTCTTGAACCATGGCCGGACCCACTTCGCTTGAACCCACCGGGGACCCGCATCGGTGGAAACACCGGATGAGTATGCCGGAGGCTTCGGGGCAAACGGGTTGGTGACATCCAGTGGCCGGTGCGTGGACACGTTATCCCGTCCGGTGCACCCAATCGCGCAGCCCCATAAACCACAACGAGAACAGGGGGTAGCTACATCATCCGCCGGAGGGATCTTATCCAGTGGTTTTTTCCTATATGTCCTTTCAAAGCTAGATAAGCCCGGTTCCGCCATTTTTTCCAACCTATTCCGCAACTGCTCACCCTGCCCCGGGAACTCCGCCCGGAACTCTGGGGTACAAACATTATTGGTGACAGGAAAGCCGGGCTGGTTCAGGGCTCGCAATGTGTGGGACTGCGGGGGATGGCTCTCACCGGCCAAATGGGACAACTGATTCAGCATGTCCTGTAGCTGAAGGCCCTGTTTGTACATTTCCACCCAAAATTCTTGTAACTTATCCCCTTCTGGGCTCGAGACCTCCATTCTATCCGCAGGGTCGTCCGGTAACGGGACGGTACTAGAATCAACTTCAGGTGCACTGGGGATGAGTGGTATGATAGTGTCCTCACCCCCAAAGAACTCACGGGCTCCCACCGACAACACACAAGGCGGCTCCTCTTTTGGCCGAAAGAGGTCATTAATGGCCGACTGGACCTCGGCTTCTGCCGCAAGCGTCTCTATCAGTTTTTTAGATTTGCACCATATTTTGCTCAATGACATGGCCTCCTTGTCGCCGTGAGAGACCGACTCCCAGAGGTCAGAGCCTAGACTCTCCCAGACTGCCTTATCAAAGACAGTATTCGGTGTAACAAAAAACCCGCGTCTTTGTCCCCATTTCAGCAAACGGGACAACGCGTCAGAGGGAAGCTTCTCTCCCTTTTTTTCAGCGAT
>NW_020713396.1:0-6763 GCF_002925995.2 Terrapene triunguis | reverse complement strand
CCTCAACACAGGTGCAATCCTATGCACCTCAACACAGGTGCAATCCTATGCACCTCGCATATGCATACAGGGGGCGGCAAACAATTCCCCTACGCCGCTCAGCATCTGACCTTGCTGCACAGTCAATAAGTTCGGATGGCGTGAGCCCAACAGGGACAGACGGCCCCACGGACAGTCCTCCTCCGACACCCCAATAGAGATTTCAAAAGGTCTCCTACCTCTATTGTGGCGCCATGGGGTTCGAAGGGGAACGATCCGTAGCAACTGCCGGTGCCTCTGTGGGCGTTGCCATCCCGGACGAGCCCCCAAATTGTCGGAGAAAAACTGAGTTCTCACTTTTTGTTTGGGTACAGCAAGTCAGATGCTTTATTAACTCTCACAATTGTGCAGAGGGAGAGAGCTAAGCAGGTCTCTCTCAACAGTAAACAATTACAGCAAGCATTTATACCTTTTTGTTACAGACAATAATGAGCAACAACTGCATTTTGTTTATACATAGGTCATTCTGATATCTTGTTTTGCTCACTAATGTAGACTCTTAGTCTACATTCCATATTATCTACACAAGGTCGCAATAACTTCTCACACAGTTCTTTCTCACCCGCCTTACACAATCCTCGCTTCTACAAATCTCGCGTTATCAGGGCTACAGTTAGCCTGACTCTTGCTAACAAACTGTCATGCATTGCAGTTCTTTTCTGACAGTTCTTTTTCTGCTTCCACAACCCCCCCTTTTGTACTTCTAGTACAACAAACATTCTTAAATCTCTATTTGCATTAAGTCCTGGACTTCAGATTCTACATCAGATGCTTCAATCTTAGGGGTTCTGATTGGATGTAATGACAATGCATGATTAGCATAAACATGAAAGGTATTACTATTATTACATCTTTTACAACAATAATAACATAATCCTAAGCTAACTAGTAGCAACACAAGCAATAACATTCCCATAGCAATAATATAATGGGGCTGTTGTACAGTCTTAGTCATAAAGCACAATACATCATACTTAGTACATAAAGTGGATACTCTATAAGCAGTCTGAAAAGCATACTTTTCAACTTGATATATATTTTGAAGCATGTGAATTTGCCCTTGTACTTCAGAGATTTTTTTTGAATCTCTGGTAACAGTGAAAACAAATTCTGAAATCTATCAGGTACTAAACTAGTCCAATTAAAGGGTATCTGGAACCTAAGGGCTACTTGGAAAACTCTACCTGCAGGCCAGTAAATAATATGATTGGGTGAATTACCCAATCCCACATGCATCCTCCCCATGGACCCGGCAGGATTCGGTATGTGGGAGCCCACACCCCCTTTACCGGTCCATATGCTTGGAAGGAGCATTGAGAACGTCCGCACTTCCACCCAGAAAGTCTCCAAGTATGTCTCCATGCCACAGATCAGATGGTACTCCTGATGTTTCTGTAAGGGCAGTGGGCCAAGCCTGATGTTCTAGATCATTCCGAATGGCCATCAGCTAGTCATTCAGGAAATCCTGAATCTCTGAACATGCTAGATCCCACTGCAATGCCTTCCCAGTCTCAGTGATATTCAATACCATCTCTGTCAGCAACTTCTGGGTCATTGATATTAATTGCAATAAGGTACAGATCACATTATTAGTCACTGGAATAATTTCTATGCAGGTAAAATTTCCAGTGGCAAAACAAACTCTGGGTGTTCGTTTAATTGTTCACTAATTGGGTGACCAAATAACAATAAGGGCCTCTTTCATTTAACACAGTGCAAATTCCAGGAACATTCGCTATAGAACCCATCAATTGCAATTATTAATTCTTGGGGTTCGCTGGTAGTGATATCATATACTTTTATCTCCACTGATCCATTCTTTTCCATTCAATTGTTCGCTTATATGGGATATCCTGAACCTTAAATATATATATATATATATATATATATATATATATATATATTTTTTTTAAATCACTAAAGTGTGAAGGCCTTAGTCATTGGTTTTATCAAATCTATGGCATTGTCTGTATTTGGATGTATTACAAGGGTAATAGTGTAATGGAGGAGATGGCAGGGGCAATGGCAACAAGGTGCCTTTGGTACTTATCATTTAAAATCCAATTAGGGAGGGCAATACATGCTGAAGGACTTATCCAAAACACAGGGCGCAGCCTGTAGAATAAATCCAATCCCAAAATCCAATCAATACCACGTTCCCAAGCATGGGTCCCACAAGTTTCTTCCTGCCAGTGTATAATTCTTTGTTTCTTCACCAGGATCAGTTCTTAATGTCTCTTGTAGTCAGGAATTCCTGGACTTTGTGATTTCAATGAAGCAAGTGTTCCTTCTTCTCTTTTCCTGAAACAGTGTGGTTTAGCATCATACAGGGGAGAGGTTACTAGCACATCACCCTGTAATGGTTTTGCTTCTTTTAGGAAAATCCAAAGCAACAGTAGGTCTGTCAGTGGACAAGGGAGAGGTTACTAGCACTTCACCTTGTCTTTTTCTTTTTTTCCTGCTGTCCGGACGGCACAGCAGGGCTAGAAGGAGAAATAGGCTTATCAGTCGGAGAGCCCTCCCGAGGTGGAGGGGTCTTTTTACAGTGAGAAGCATGGGTCCAGGTGGGCAGTCCTTGGCACTTCACAGCAGTGTTGGTGGTTAACAGGACTTGGAAAGGGCCTTTCCAGTGTGGAGCCAAAAGCAGTCTTTCGTTGATGGACTTTTATGTAGACTCAGTCTCCTTGTTTCAATGAATGGCAGGGCTGCTAGGGTCTTTGGGGAGCACTTCTTTTATCTGTGAGAAAAGAAACCTAACACATTTCATTAGTGCCTGGCCGTGTTTTGCAGATTTCAGTTGCTTGGGCACATTCAGGCCCCCCTTTTTTGTGGCTGTCAGCCAGGTCTTATCTTTGAACTGAGCTTGCTAGCTATTTTTTCCTCAATTAACTCATTCCGTGCTTTTTCCTCTTCTCCCTTTCTCGGCTTCTTTTAACCTACAAAGGAAACTTTCACTCTTCACTTATACACTTTTTCCCAACAATGAACACATACACATTACAGTACACTAGTCTTATTATTCAATGTATGCCATGTACACTCTTCCAGTAAAAATAACTTTATTACAGAGCTTTGGAGCAACAAACCGGGACAAGCACACCCACTTTTGAGGAGTCCACTCGGTACAACCTCAGGTGTCCAATCGCTTTCCCCTCTCCCCAGCTCTCTGGCTAGAAATCTGAGGTAGCCAGAAGGATCCCATGGGCAATATGGGGAGTGGGTTAACCTTCCATGTCCTTGTTTCCAAAGACTGTTGGTATGCAAATTTTAACAACAATTTTTCAATTAAAAAAATCTGGCCAATGAAGTTTCTTTTTCTTACTTAAGCAAATGTATTAGACTTTAGTATATCACATTTTCCTGATTTATCCAAACACTTTGTATTCCAAGTTGAATAAAACAAGTATCTGCTTTTTGATTTAACCCTTCTATTTAATTTTGAACTAGACTGTCTTATGAAAATATTAAACCCAACAATTCTGGCCACAAGACAAACACCACAAGACAGGACAAAGAACACAAAAATAATTCCTATTGTACCAGTAAATGCATGGTACATTGAATGCTGTTCAGCTGGCATCCGTTTTCTCTGATGATCTGAAAGACAAAAGAACAGAGGTCTACCCCTTCTGGGTAGTCAGTCATTGCTTAATATATTTCCTTTATATACACATACTCTTGTTGATTTCAGGCAAAACAGAGGAATTACCCCATATTTCCTTGTATTTGTTTCATAGGCAGCCCAGGTTTCAGTGGCTTCTACCTTATTAGTTAGAAAATTGCATTAATACAGATGCTTTCTGGCTTGCTTCCAGATCCAAAGCTATCCACAGCTTAAAAATTCTTACTTTAAAAGGGACACAATTAACTTTCCCAGACTTTTGATTGCCTTTTACTTCTAACTCCTGCTTTCAAACACACAGTGATCTGAACAAGACAACACAACCTATATTGGTAGGTCTGCATTTCTTTTACCTCTGCTACAATATACACTGCACATGTTCTGGGGAAAATGCACATCCTATCCACAATTCAATTTCTACACAAGGTGTAACTATTTCTTTTGTGCTTACAAAATCTCTATGCACCCCTAGTAAAGTGACAGCTCGACCACACAGAGCCAGGGGCACTGTCCTTCTCTCTCTTTTTACCAGATCTTTTATCTGCTATTTTGTTACCCAAAAACAAATTCAAATCTTTTATTCTCCTGGCTTTGACTACCCTGCTGCAGCCACAACCTTTGGTCTTTAGTTAAAACATTTTAAATCTTGTAAAGCATTAAGTCACCTTAAGGATTAAATGCTAAATACCATATTAAACAACACTAGTTTCCTGTGTCTGGCAAAAGTATTCTCAGTTTTGCAACGTTAAAACAATACCAATTCATCTCAAACTTATAAAACACAGATTGTACACAGCAGGAGTGTTCTTCAGCAAATTAGACTAACGTATTCATAGTCGAATAATTCCACTTAAATAACCTCTTGCCTGAATTACTTACAGACATTCCTACCAAGTTTCACTGCTTGATTCCCTCTAGCAACTACAGAGTTAACTTCTCACTCTCTTTTCTTAAATCACTTGCTTGTCTCCCAAAACGACACCCAATCAACTCAGATTTTACCATTCCAATTATTGTCCTGGGGATTTGAAATCTCCATGCTTATAATTACTTACTCCTTTCCTTCCACTATGCCCTCAAAGTTTCCAACCTGTTTTCCAATCTCTCTATCTGTTGCCTGCCCGCCTGGACCCGATCCTGCTTTTCTCGCTGAACCGTCCCTTCCATGGGCACCGGCTTTTTCACTACCAATTTAGATAGGAGGGTGGGCTTCTCAACTAGCCTCCACCCTTCCTGGTCTCTTCTCTTAAACATTCTTACTCACAAGGCTACTCGAGTCCTCCCTCGTGAGGCTTGCCACTTGGGCAAAACGCATGGCCCATTGGCGTTTAACTATTCAATTTCAATTTTCTCTTGTGGCAAACACACTGCTCTTACAGCATATGCAAACACAAATGGTTAAATTCTGACAAGTCCCTGAAGGACCGGTACTTGCTTAGCCAGTGCTTCCTTTTCTGCCTGGAAGTCCTGTCTCAAGGCTTGCAACTTGCCCTGGGCATAGGTTTGAGTTGCTGCCTGGTTCATGATCTATGCTCTTAATTGCTCAATTCTAGTTATCAAGTACACAACTCTTCCTATTTCTCCAACTTCTCTATTGCCCAGTCCGGCTACGACTGGGGTAGATCCACCTGACACCCTTCCCGGTCAACCGGGGTGGAGAGAGGAATGCTAAATCCCTCTCCGGTTCTCAGACTTACTGCGGCTGAGAGTGGGCACACTTTCATACTCACACACGTACGTCCAGACTGGCCACGTCTGTGTATAACGTTGAGAGAAGGCGCTGTGCAATCTCCAACTTGCTTCCTCTCTTGGGAGGGCAGTTCTTTTACACCCTGAGGTCTCCTGGGGCGTCTTTTCAGTGATTCCAGTCCAGGCCGGCTGCCTGTGGCTTCTTCAGCGTCCCCAAACCACGCCGGCTCCAGGGTCGCAAAGGCAGACTGTTGGATCTCACTGGACAGTTAAGCTTTGCAAATGTAATCTCAGCACTGTAACTTGTATTGCCTTTGGTTTGACTATGTCTATATTTTTTCACAGCCAGTTGGGGCCGAAAGCAGTTTTTCTTTGTACTTAGCCTGGTCTGCATTGATTCTTGACCTTGAACGCAGATTAACTTTCTCTTTATCTCTGGACCAAGCTGAATTTCAAATTAACCCGTTCCTTTCCTCAATAGACAAATTGCTCCCATTGTGTGTCAGAGGCTTTTTGGTGATTAAAAGCTCCTCTGAGATGTATGATCTTATCTAGATTGAAGGTACCTTCTAGTGGGCATTGTTTAGATAAATTTTTCACGCGTGTAATGATTCCAATTCTCTAAATACCTGCAGGTTTTAGAACCATAATGTACGTACATGAAATAAACTGGGGTACCCTTAGGGGGTGAAAGGGAATCCTTAGACTGTCCCCCACCCATTTTCCAATCACACACACAGGGAGGAGGATGCCCTGTCCGCGCTAGCGGCACATAAACTAAGGATCTCTCCCTACAGGGTATTCACACAGGAGAGACTAACGAGGGTAACCATGACCTCCTACACCTCCCTTCAGCAAAGAGCGTCGGCTAATCTCAGAGAGACGGCGCCGCATACTCTGTTGCATCCAGTGAGATGGTCAGACTGTCAGTGGCTCACACGGAGAGGAAAAGGGGAGGGAAGATGGGTTCACACACTCCTAGACCCAGGTAGCCTCCTCGCCGGACGATGCCAGGCCGAGTTAGCGTACCGTGGGTCGGATCTCCTAAAAGATCCTCTAGTTACCGGGCTTGCGTTAGAGTAGTTCTGGTCACGAGCCAAAAGACTTCGCAGAGTACTCTGGGCATCTTCCGGTAACACTCAATTCACACTGGTGCACACACAAACACAGCACCACAGACAGACACACAGACACAGCAAGATCTTGCTCCAGGTACTATCCCAAGTACCTCAGGTACTATTCCCAAGTACCTCGATGCATCACTTGAGGCGATAAAAACCCCTCTTGAGGCGGTACACAACCCCTCTGTCCGGACCATGAGGCGGTAAAAACCCCTCCTGCTGAGGCAGTAACAACCCCTCAACACAGGTGCAATCCTATGCACCTCAACACAGGTGCAATCCTATGCACCTC
>NW_020713395.1:0-2488 GCF_002925995.2 Terrapene triunguis | reverse complement strand
AAGTGTTCTCCTACAGGTTTTTGTATATTGCCATTCCTGATATCTGACTTGTGTCCATTTATCCTTTTACGTAGTGACTGTCCAGTTTGGCCAATGTACATAGCAGAGGGGCATTGCTGGCACATGATGGCATATATAACATTGGTGGACGTGCAGGTGAATGAGCCGGTGATGTTGTAGCTGATCTGGTTAGGTCCTGTGATGGTGTTGCTGGTGTAGATATGTGGGCAGAGTTGGCATTGAAGTTTGTTGCCTGGGTTGGTTCCTGAGTTAGAGTTGTTATGGTGCGGTGCGTGGTTGCTGGTGAGAATATGCTTAAGGTTGGCGGGTTGTCTGTGGGCGAGGACTGGCCTGCCTCCCAAGGTCTGTGAAAGTGAGGGATCATTGTCCAGGATGGGTTGTAGATCACTGATGATGCGTTGGAGAGGTTTAAGCTGAGGGCTGTAGGTGATGGCCAGTGGAGTTCTGTTGGTTTCTTTTTTGGGCCTGTCTTGTAGCAGGAGGCTTCTTGGTACATGTCTGGCTCTGTTGATTTGTTTCTCTATTTCCTTGTGTGGGTATCGTAGTTTTGAGAATGCGTGGTGAAGATCTTGTAGGTGTTGGTCTCTGTCTGAGTGGTTGGAGCAGATGCGGTTGTACTTCAGCGCTTGGCTGTAGACGATGGATCGTGTGGTGTGTCCGGGGTGCAAGCTGGAGGCATGAAGGTAGGCGTAGCGGTCTGTGGGTTTTCGGTATAGGGTGGTGTTAGCGTGGCCATCGCTTATTTGTACTGTTGTGTCTAGGAAGTGGACCTCCCATGTAGATTGGTCCGAGCTGAGGTTGGTGGTGGGGTGGAAGCTGTTGAAATCATGGTGGAATTCTTCCAGGGTCTCCTTCCCATGGGTCCAGATGATGAAGATGTCATCAATGTAGCGTAGGTAGAGAAGGGGCATGAGTGGACGAGAGCTGAGGAAGCGTTGTTCCAGGTCAGCCATAAAAATGTTGGCATATTGTGGGGCCATGCTGGTGCCCATAGCGGTGCCACTGGTCTGGAGGTATATATTGTCACCAAATTTGAAATAATTGTGCGTGAGGATAAAGTCACAGAGCTCAGCAACAAGCTGTGCTGTGTCATCATCAGGGATACTGTTCCTGACTAGCTTGTATTCCATCTGTATGTGGGATGTTTGTGTAGAGAGCCTCCACATCCATGGTGGCTAGGATGGTGTTTTCTGGGAGGTCACCAATGCATTGTAGTTTTCTCAGGAAATCAGTGGTGTCACGGAGATAGCTGGGAGTGCTGGTGGCGTAGGGTCTGAGTAGGGAGTCCACATATCCAGACAGTCCTTCAGTGAGAGTGCCAATGCCCGAGATGATGGGGCGTCCAGGATTTCCAGGTTTGTGGATCTTGGGTAGTAGATAGAATAACCCCGGTCGGGGCTCAAAGGGTATGTTGATTTGTTCCTGTGTTAGTGTAGGGAGTGTCCTGAGTAGATGGTGCAGTTTCCTAGTGTATTCCTCAGTGGGATCTGAGGAAAGTGGCCTGTAGAATTTGGTATTGGATCGTTGTCTGGCAGCCTCCTTCTGGTAGTCAGACCTGTTCATGATGACAACAGCACCTCCTTTATCAGCCTCTTTGATGATAATGTCAGGGTGGTTTCTGAGGCTGTGGATGGCATTGTGTTCTGCACGACTTAGGTTATGAGGCAAGCGATGTTTTTCCACAATTTCTGCCTGTGCACGTCGGCGGAAGCATTCTATGTATAGGTCCAGACTGTCATTTCGACCCTCAGGAGGAGTCCATGTGGAGTTCTTCTTCCTGTGTTGTTGGTGGGAGGGTATCTGTGTATCAGTGCGCTGTTCAGTGTTATCTTGAAAGTATTCTTTGAGTCGGAGGCGGCGAAAGTAGGCTTCCAGATCACCGCAGAACTGTATCATGTTCGTGGGGGTGCTGGGGCAAAAAGAGAGTCCCTGAGATAGGACAGAATCTTCTGCTGGGTTGAGTGTGTAGCTGGATAAATTGACGATATTGCTGGGTGAGTTAGGGGTACCCCTGTTGTGGCCCCATGTGGCAGGTAGGATTTTAGACAGCTTACGGTCCTTTTTCCTTTGTAGAGAGGTGAAGTGTGTAATGTAGATCTCCTGTCTTATTTTAGTAAAGTCCATTTGTGCGGAGGGTTGGTTATTTATGAAAGTCTTCAGGTTGGAGAGCTCTTTCTTGATGTTTTTCTGTTTGCTGTATAGGATGCTGATCAGGTGGTTCCTCAGTTTCTTTGATAGAGTATGGCATAATCTCTCACTGTGGTCTGTGCAGTATGTAGATAGCAATGGATTTTTCACCTTCAGTCCATTTGGTATGATGTCCATCCGTTTGCATTTGGAAAGGAAGATGATATCTGTCTGTATTTGCGCAAGTTTCTTCATGAGGTTGATAGATTTCCATTCCATACGGCTAAATGCAGTGCCTTGCATGGTGTCAAGTATCAGAGGGGTAGCCGTGTTAGTCTGA
>NW_020713394.1:0-2488 GCF_002925995.2 Terrapene triunguis | reverse complement strand
TCAGACTAACACGGCTACCCCTCTGATACTTGACACCATGCAAGGCACTGCATTTAGCCGTATGGAATGGAAATCTATCAACCTCATGAAGAAACTTGCGCAAATACAGACAGATATCATCTTCCTTTCCAAATGCAAACGGATGGACATCATACCAAATGGACTGAAGGTGAAAAATCCATTGCTATCTACATACTGCACAGACCACAGTGAGAGATTATGCCATACTCTATCAAAGAAACTGAGGAACCACCTGATCAGCATCCTATACAGCAAACAGAAAAACATCAAGAAAGAGCTCTCCAACCTGAAGACTTTCATAAATAACCAACCCTCCGCACAAATGGACTTTACTAAAATAAGACAGGAGATCTACATTACACACTTCACCTCTCTACAAAGGAAAAAGGACCGTAAGCTGTCTAAAATCCTACCTGCCACATGGGGCCACAACAGGGGTACCCCTAACTCACCCAGCAATATCGTCAATTTATCCAGCTACACACTCAACCCAGCAGAAGATTCTGTCCTATCTCAGGGACTCTCTTTTTGCCCCAGCACCCCCACGAACATGATACAGTTCTGCGGTGATCTGGAAGCCTACTTTCGCCGCCTCCGACTCAAAGAATACTTTCAAGATAACACTGAACAGCGCACTGATACACAGATACCCTCCCACCAACAACACAGGAAGAAGAACTCCACATGGACTCCTCCTGAGGGTCGAAATGACAGTCTGGACCTATACATAGAATGCTTCCGCCGACGTGCACAGGCAGAAATTGTGGAAAAACATCGCTTGCCTCATAACCTAAGTCGTGCAGAACACAATGCCATCCACAGCCTCAGAAACCACCCTGACATTATCATCAAAGAGGCTGATAAAGGAGGTGCTGTTGTCATCATGAACAGGTCTGACTACCAGAAGGAGGCTGCCAGACAACGATCCAATACCAAATTCTACAGGCCACTTTCCTCAGATCCCACTGAGGAATACACTAGGAAACTGCACCATCTACTCAGGACACTCCCTACACTAACACAGGAACAAATCAACATACCCTTTGAGCCCCGACCGGGGTTATTCTATCTACTACCCAAGATCCACAAACCTGGAAATCCTGGACGCCCCATCATCTCGGGCATTGGCACTCTCACTGAAGGACTGTCTGGATATGTGGACTCCCTACTCAGACCCTACGCCACCAGCACTCCCAGCTATCTCCGTGACACCACTGATTTCCTGAGAAAACTACAATGCATTGGTGACCTCCCAGAAAACACCATCCTAGCCACCATGGATGTGGAGGCTCTCTACACAAACATCCCACATACAGATGGAATACAAGCTAGTCAGGAACAGTATCCCTGATGATGACACAGCACAGCTTGTTGCTGAGCTCTGTGACTTTATCCTCACGCACAATTATTTCAAATTTGGTGACAATATATACCTCCAGACCAGTGGCACCGCTATGGGCACCAGCATGGCCCCACAATATGCCAACATTTTTATGGCTGACCTGGAACAACGCTTCCTCAGCTCTCGTCCACTCATGCCCCTTCTCTACCTACGCTACATTGATGACATCTTCATCATCTGGACCCATGGGAAGGAGACCCTGGAAGAATTCCACCATGATTTCAACAGCTTCCACCCCACCACCAACCTCAGCTCGGACCAATCTACATGGGAGGTCCACTTCCTAGACACAACAGTACAAATAAGCGATGGCCACGCTAACACCACCCTATACCGAAAACCCACAGACCGCTACGCCTACCTTCATGCCTCCAGCTTGCACCCCGGACACACCACACGATCCATCGTCTACAGCCAAGCGCTGAAGTACAACCGCATCTGCTCCAACCACTCAGACAGAGACCAACACCTACAAGATCTTCACCACGCATTCTCAAAACTACGATACCCACACAAGGAAATAGAGAAACAAATCAACAGAGCCAGACATGTACCAAGAAGCCTCCTGCTACAAGACAGGCCCAAAAAAGAAACCAACAGAACTCCACTGGCCATCACCTACAGTCCTCAGCTTAAACCTCTCCAACGCATCATCAGTGATCTACAACCCATCCTGGACAATGATCCCTCACTTTCACAGACCTTGGGAGGCAGGCCAGTCCTCGCCCACAGACAACCCGCCAACCTTAAGCATATTCTCACCAGCAACCACGCACCGCACCATAACAACTCTAACTCAGGAACCAACCCAGGCAACAAACTTCAATGCCAACTCTGCCCACATATCTACACCAGCAACACCATCACAGGACCTAACCAGATCAGCTACAACATCACCGGCTCATTCACCTGCACGTCCACCAATGTTATATATGCCATCATGTGCCAGCAATGCCCCTCTGCTATGTACATTGGCCAAACTGGACAGTCACTACGTAAAAGGATAAATGGACACAAGTCAGATATCAGGAATGGCAATATACAAAAACCTGTAGGAGAACACTT
>NW_020713393.1:0-1354 GCF_002925995.2 Terrapene triunguis | reverse complement strand
ACAAACAAACAAACAAACAAACAAACAAACAAACAAACAAACAAACACACACACTCACACTTTATCCTTTTATTCTAGTGCACGAACAAGTTACTATTACTGTCTATTCCACAAGCACTGAGACTTCTGGAAGCCGTAGTTTAGGATACAGAATAACTGACTATTTTTGCTGTTGGATAGTTCTTGCATTTCTTTAACCACAGGCTTTGAACTCTTCAATTTAAAACATTATCACCACTAACTTCAATATAAGCTTCTTTTTTTGGAGGGGGGGAAGAGGGGCTGTCACTGTGCAAATCCTAAGAGATGATGATCCCCTCCACAACTCCCACTGAACTCAATGGGCCTGATCCAGGTCCCATCAGGATGACAAAAAAATCAATGATTTTTAAACATTTTTAAATTTTTAAATTCACTTCTTTTTAAAAGATAAATCTGTTTAGAATTAACTTTAAAATTATGATGACCCCTACAAAGGCCCAAACTGACTGTAATCTTTTAAAAATCAATAAATAAAAATATAGTGCATCAGTGAGCCCTCTCCACATTAGCAAGTTAAAGGGTGCTGCTTTTTAATTATGTACTGTATTGCAGGGAAAACATCTTTCACTTCTGAGGTTGACTCATACTTACAAACATGTTACAATCAAGTATTGCACCGGGCAAATATCTATATTATTTTCAGTCTTTACAATGGAGTGAATGCTGGTATTTGCACTTCTAATGTAAGTACTTCTCCGTTTCTGCTGTTCAGAGACGATTTGGTCTTAATTAATGTATATAGTTTCAGTTTAGCTAGGAGGCGAAGAGGGAAATGAAGAGAATATTCTTTGGACCACTTCATTCAAAGCTGAGAAAACAATTGGAAGCTGAAAAAACAGGAAAGCGTGTTTTCTGATGAGATCAGTTTCTGAAAACTTGGAAGGTCACGGGGCCAGATTTTCAAGGCACCTCAAGATGCAGGTAGGTGCCTAGTGAGCCTTTCAGAAGTCTAAATACCACGAAAAACCTGATCCATGGTGACCAGTCTGTCAGTTCACTAACTACATTTAATACTTCCTTTGTTTAATAAATCAGTTAGTTTTACATTAAAACGTGTTTGATAAACTTTTCTTTTGTATCCAATACATTTTAAGGTCATTTTAGTTAACGGATAAACAACTTTCAAAGGCTGTTTTGACACATTTTTAATTGAATTCCAATTTCCATTCACATGACAGAAATCACAAGTAAAAATAATCTAAGTAGAAAATGGTGAGTGATGTATTTCTTAACATGAAAAACAGAAAAATGAAGAATCTGATTACATGTATGTTTAGCTGTATAATTGTGTAAATAAGTGTGTATAGATATC
>NW_020713392.1:0-1671 GCF_002925995.2 Terrapene triunguis | reverse complement strand
CTTATATAAAGGTGTATACAGAAGGTCAGATTCAGACCTGGTGTAAACAATGCAACTCCACTAGTTGCACCTGCTAATATCTATCTAGCCTCCTTAAATTTTTTTTTATCGTGCTTTCTTGAATTCCTTCTGATTTGTCAACATCTTTCTGATACTAGGGTCCCCAACACTGAATGTGCATTATTCTAGGGGTGTGGTATGTCCCTGGTCCATAACATGATCCCTCTGCATAGGCAGCCCCATGTCAAAGCTAAACGGAAAAGGGGGCTGTTAATGGTATGAGAAGTAAGGGGAAGGTATCCATTTAGCTGTAATCTATGCAAGGAACAGCTTGAATCTCCAGTGTTTGAAATTTAAGCCAGCTCCTTCCTTCTGTCTTAACATGTCTGAAACACACACACACACACACATTTTATCCTTTCATTCTAGTGCACGAACAAGTTACTATTACTGTCTATTCCACAAGCACTGAGACTTCTGGAAGCCGTAGTTTAGGATACAGAATAACTGACTATTTTTGCTGTTGGATAGTTCTTGCATTTCTTTAACCACTGGCTTTGAACTCTTCAATTTAAAACATTATCACCACTAACTTCAATATAAGCTTCTTTTTTTGGAGGGGGGGAGGAGGGGCTGTCACTGTGCAAATCCTAAGAGATGATGATCCCCTCCACAACTCCCACTGAACTCAATGGGCCTGATCCAGGTCCCATCAGGATGACAAAAAAATCAATGATTTTTAAACATTTTTAAATTCACTTCTTTTTAAAAGATAAATCTGTTTAGAATTAACTTTAAAATTATGATGACCCCTACAAAGGCCCAAACTGACTGTAATCTTTTAAAAATCAATAAATAAAAATATAGTGCATCAGTGAGCCCTCTCCACATTAGCAAGTTAAAGGGTGCTGCTTTTTAATTATGTACTGTATTGCAGGGAAAACATCTTTCACTTCTGAGGTTGACTCATACTTACAAACATGTTACAATCAAGTATTGCACCGGGCAATTATTTTCAGTCTTTACAATGGAGTGAATGCTGGTATTTGCACTTCTAATGTAAGTACTTCTCCGTTTCTGCTGTTCAGAGACGATTTGGTCTTAATTAATGTATATAGTTTCAGTTTAGCTAGGAGGCGAAGAGGGAAATGAAGAGAATATTCTTTGGACCACTTCATTCAAAGCTGAGAAAACAATTGGAAGCTGAAAAAACAGGAAAGCGTGTTTCCTGATGAGATCAGTTTCTGAAAACTTGGAAGGTCACGGGGCCAGATTTTCAAGGCACCTCAAGATGCAGGTAGATGCCTAGTGAGCCTTTCAGAAGTCTAAATACCACGAAAAACCTGATCCATGGTGACCAGTCTGTCAGTTCACTAACTACATTTAATACTTCCTTAGTTTTACATTAAAACGTGTTTGATAAACTTTTCTTTTGTATCCAATACATTTTAAGGTCATTTTAGTTAACGGATAAACAACTTTCAAAGGCTGTTTTGACACATTTTTAATTGAATTCCAATTTCCATTCAAATGACAGAAATCACAAGTAAAAATAATCTAAGTAGAAAATGGTGAGTGATGTATTTTTTAACATGAAAAACAGAAAAATGAAGAATCTGATTAAATGTATGTTTAGCTGTATAATTGTGTAAATAAGTGTGTATAGATATC
>NW_020713391.1:0-1084 GCF_002925995.2 Terrapene triunguis | reverse complement strand
TGTGACGTTATTGATATAATCTGGGACCATATAGATCATTGTTGCAACCAAGGTCCTGTAGTGGCACCAAAATCTTGTATAAAGGGGGTCAAATGGGGTGTCTTAGACAAGGTTATGGTTTACTGGTTATGATTATGCTGTCTATATGTGTGTATCAATTTTGTAGTTGAAGTTATGAATATTGGCTCTATACTGTCTGTATTTCAAACTTATGCTATGCTGCTGGGTGACATCCCAGACAAGCTGGGATTAGCTCTGCCTAGCCTGCTTGATGGCCCATTAAGGACCATCAGCTATACAATGGACCCATTGAGAGAAGGCAAATATGCCTTGAGACTCAGCAAAGTATGCAGGGACTGGCCCATGTGACTCCAGGCTCCATTTTGCTGTAATTTTCCACAGTAAGAACAAAGAGGTGTTCTTACACCTGGAAAAGACTATATAAGGCTGATGCCTCATCTCCATCTTGTCTTCAATCCTGCTTCATACCTCTGGAAGAACTTTGCTACAAGCTGAAGCTTTGAACAAAGGACTGAGGACCCATCCCAGCGGGGGATGTATTCCAGAGACTTGATTTGAACCTGCAGTTTATTCTATCACTACTGCAAGCCTGAACCAAGAACTTTGCCATTACTGTATGTAATTGATTCTATTTAACCAATTCTAACTCTCATCTCTATCTTTTTCCTTTTATGAATAAACCCTTAGATTTTAGATTCTAAAGGATTGGCAACAGCGTGATTTGTGGGTAAGATCTGATGTGTATATTGACCTGGGTCTGGGGCTTGGTCCTTTGGGATCAGGAGAACCTTTTTTCTTTTACTGGGGCATTGGTTTTCACAACCATTTGTCCCCATAACGAGTGGTACTGGTGGTGATACTGGGAAACTGGAGTGTCTAAGGAGATTGCTTGTGAGACTTGCGGTTAGCCAGTGGGGTGAGACCGAAGTCCTCTTAATCCGGCTGGTTTGGTTTGCCTTAGAGGTGGAAAAAACCCCAGCCTTGGGCTGTAACTGCCCTGTTTGAGCAATTTGTCCTGAGTTGGCACTCTCAGTTGGGTGCCGCCAGAACTGCATCGTCACAG
>NW_020713390.1:0-3780 GCF_002925995.2 Terrapene triunguis | reverse complement strand
TGAGTTGGCACTCTCAGTTGGGTGCCGCCAGAACTGCATCGTCACAGTGGCGTAGTCGTGCTTGGATCCACAGAACCAGGTCAATTAAGCTTTGGGTCAGAACCCCACGCTATCCAAATTTGAATTTTGGGATTGAGAGTTTGGTTGGTTAAAGAACAGTTGCAATGGCTGAGCAAAGAGCATATGAGGGCCTTGACAAAAAAGCCCTGAAAGATTTGTGTTCAGAAAAGGGGATAAGCTTTAGAAAGAAAGCTACAAATCAAGAACTGAGAGATCTGTTAATGGCCAATGATCAGAAGGCAGGAGATGCCACAGAAGCTGCAGAAGCAATTGGAATGCAAAAGGCAGCAAGTAAACTGCAACTTGAGCATGAACAAAGACTGGCAGAAATTCGATTGCAGGAACTAGAAGCTGAGGCAAAAGTGGAAAGACTTCAGCTCCAAGTCCAAAAAGCAAGGGAAGAAAAGCAGAAATTGTATCCTCTTGAAAGTCCAGTTTATAACAATGTTGGTATGTTATATAACTCGGAGCAAGTGTCTGGGTGTAACCAAATGTACCCCAATACTGCCACCTTTTATGTAAATGCTTTTACTGTGTGTTCAGTAGAGGGTGGCTCCATAACTTGTGCCAATGCTCTATATGGGAGTGGTAGTGAAAAATTTACAGAGAATGTAAAAGTCAATGGTAAAAGCTGTTTAGGGCAAATTATGGCTTCTAACATCACTCTTGTTAAAGCAGATCTTGTCAAAGAGGAAGATTATTTACCAAATCAGAGTGTGAATGTTGTAGTCCTCTATGAGTTTACTGTAAGTGTGCCTTTAGCCAGAATCCACCTTGAATGGAATGGTGCTAAGCATGAGGTTATAGCTGGTGTAAGGAAGCTATTGCCTAAGGATCTTTTGATTGGGGAAGATGTTAAAGCTTTGTTCAGTCCAGGTAGTCAGACACAGGACAGGAATGATCTTAAACCTGTGTCTATTGTGGGCAATGATTTGCCTGGGGAGGGTTGCTCCAAAGGTTTGTCTGAGAAGAGCTATTTGTCTGTAAATGAAGTTTCTGAATGTCGGTCTAGTGTCTCAGAAGTGAATCTGGAGTTAAATCAAAAGCAGCAAAATCTTATTGGGCAGGAAAATGTTTCTCTGGAGCAGATTAAAGTGGATGGTCAGGTGGAAGCCCTAACTGAAGAAGGAAAGGGTGGATTTTTAATGGGTGATGCATTGGTGGCTAGTACAGCTTGTAAAAGTGAACCTGAAAAGGGTAACTGTGATTTGCTGGCAGTGGCTCAGTGTAGTAAGAAGAGCAGTCTATCTGTTGGGAGTGGCAAGGTGCCTGGTAAGGAAGCTGCCCCACTCTCCCAGTCTTTGTCTGTAATCAGCCCTGTGTGCTGGGACAAAGGAGAGGAAGGCAGGAAAAGTTTGGAGGAGCCAAGGCAGCCTTGCGAGCTAATGGCTTTGTCTAGTCAGCAGTTTGGGAAGGCAGGGATAGTGGAAAATGGATGTCCCTATACCTTACCTGTTTCCTGTGTGGAGAATACTGATAGTGAAGGAAATGTGCCTGTATCTGTCAGGGGTATTGACTTGCCTATGGAGGAAGCTACCTCAGTCTCCAAGCAGTTGTCTGTGAACAGCCCTGTGTGCTGGGACAAGGGAAATGAAATCCAGAGCTGTGTGTCTGGTAAAAAAGGTGTCTCCAGCTCTTCTTTGTCTGTGGAGCAGACAGAAGGTGCCTATCAGCCTGTGATGGTTGAGATTAGTGCAGTTGTCTCAGAGTTGGTTCTGAATTCAACTAAAGCCCAGGAAGGGAATGGTCCTAAGTCTGTGTCTGCTGGGGAGAATGGCACTGTAACTAAGTTGCATCCAGTTAGTGTCTTAGCAAAATCCCAGAGACCAGACAATTCTGGTGCTTATATTTTGCCTATTGCTAATGTGTGGTTGGTAAAGGATGTAGCAACTCTGTCTGATCAGGGTAATACCCTAGCCAGGGCACAAGGAGAGCATGAAGGTGATTTGGTTGTGTTACCTACTGATGGTGTGGAAACTTGTAGCAAGAAGGAAAGGATTCCTGAACTTGTGTGTGGCAAAGGGAAGGGAAATGTTTCTAACCTTTATCTAGGAAGTCTATGGGTTTGCCTGAAAGGGGATTGTGTAGAAATCTGCCTGATGGGCCAAAGGTGATCCTGGATGTAAGTAAGACCCAGAAAAAGTCTGTTGTTGCTCAGGGAAGTGTTCCTTTAGAGCAAGCCCTAGGTGAAGAGGGTAAGGGCAAAATTTCTGTGAGGGGTGATTTGCTGCTTAGAAAAGCTCCTGGGGAAAGGAATCCTCATGGTAATCTGTGCAAGCAGTTCCCTGCAACTGAAGGGTGTGAGAGTGATTTAATCAAGGCAGTTTCAGTTCCTAACAGCCAGAAATTTTCTGTTGTGAATGGATCCACTGACTTTCCTTTCGAAAGATCCAGTGTGGGTAGCTTTGAGAAGGTCTCAGATGGAGTAAGAGCTGTTAAGAAAGTTAAGCAGCCCTATACCCAAGTGGCTGTGTGTGGCCAGCTTGTTGGGAAGACAATGGTGTTGGAACAGGAATGTCTCCATTCTAATTCGTTAAGTGAGCAGTCTGTGCTTCAGGGTCTGAGGACAGATTTGGTTACTGGTGTTTCAAAGCAGAACAGTTTTATGGCTAAATGCTTGAGGATGCAGGGGAGAGCAAGCACACTCTCTCCCTCAGACTCTTTGGATTTGTGTGGTATCTCTTTAAGACAGAGTCCAGCCTTGGAAATGATAGCAGTTACGAATATGAAAACTGGTGGACTGGCTCTGGTCTGGGGGAGTGCAAATTACTTGCCTGGCTGGGAGAGGAAGGACCTGCTAATAGCTGTTAGCACAGAGAGCCCACCCCATCAGCCAGTGAATTCTGTTAAGCAAGAGAAATCAGGGTTTGATCCTGCAGGACAAGGAGGAAAGAGAAAACTGAATTTTGCAAAGGGAAGCAACAGGTTAACCCTAAAATGCCCAAACTCCAATGGTATTGAGCCAAAGGTGTGGCATGACAACCATGATTGTAGATGGACACTTGCAATGGATTTGTTGTTAATGCTAATGGTGATTTTGTAACTAATGTGTTGCTATTACCAAGAACTGTAAGAATGTACAATGTTCCTAATCTGTTGGAAAATCCCTTGAACATGTTAAAAGGAATACATGAGAACACACTTTATGTTAAAAGGCCTTGTTATACTGATGTTTCACAGTTACTGCCTGTAAACGGTATTGGAACGTTTCACAGGAGAAAAGACATTCCAAACCTAATGTGCTGTACGAAAAGGGAAACTGAGGCACACTACCATATTGCTTTCACGGCTAAATGCCAAGATTCCTGTACTATGAACATCATTAATATCTACATTGATTTAATGTTAATTGGGTTCCAAACATTTGCCAGAGCTTGTGTGGATAAAGTAGCTGTTTTCTTTAGCTCTTGGCAAGATCACATGAGACATTCAGGAACCATGCTGCAAGAGCAGATCTAATCCACTATTGTTCTAACTAAGTTTTACCTTGAGTTTGTAAAGAGGTTCAATCATGTTGTTGAACATGACTTTGATAAACCATTTCTGTTATACACTGATATGGCTTCTAACCCCAATACTAGCTGTAGTGAGACAAACCCAAGGATTGGGAGTTCTTGGGATGCAGTCAGTGATGTTTGTGTCATCGCTTCCTGCATCAATTTTGCGTTGGGGGTGTGACGTTATTGATATAATCTGGGACCATATAGATCATTGTTGCAA
>NW_020713389.1:0-1422 GCF_002925995.2 Terrapene triunguis | reverse complement strand
TTCTAAGTCAGCCATAAAAATGTTGGCATACTGTGGGGCCATGCGGGTACTCATAGCAGTGCCACTGACTTGAAGGTATAAGTTGTCCCCAAATCTGAAGTGGTTGTGGGTGAGGACAAAGTCACAAAGCTCAGCCACCAGGCGTGCTGTGGCCTCATCAGGGATACTGTTCCTTACAGCTTGTAGTCCATCCTCATGTGGAATATTGGTGTAAAGTGTTTCTACATCCATGGTGGCCAGGATGGTGTTTTCAGGAAGAACACCAATGCATTGTAGTTTCCTCAGGAAGTCGGTGGTGTCTCGAAGATAGCTGGGAGTGCTGGTAGCATAGGGTCTGAGGAGAGAGTCCAAATAGCCAGATAATCCTGCTGTAAGAGTGCCAATGCCTGAGATGATGGGGCTTCCAGGGTTTCCGGGTTTATGGATCTTGGGTAGCAGATAGAATACCCCTGGTCGGGGTTCTGGGGGGGGTGTCCATGTAGATTTGTTCCCGTACTGTAGCTGGGAATTTCTTGAGCAGATGGTGTAGTTTCTTTTGGTACTCCTCAGTGGGATCAGAGGATAGTGGCCTGTAGAATGTGGTCTTGGAGAGTTGCCTGGCAGCCTCCTGTTCATAATCCGACCTGTTCATTATGACTACAGCACCTCCTTTGTCAGCCCCTTTGATGATAATGTCAGAGTTGTTTCTGAGGCTGTGGATGGCATTGCGTTCCGTACGGCTGAGGTTATGGGACAAGTGATGTTGTTTGTCCAAAATTTCAGCCTGTGCACGTCTGCGGAAGCACTCTATGTAGAGGTCCAGTCTGTCATTTCGACCGTCAGGAGGAGTCCACCCAGAGTTCTTCCTCTTGTAGTGTTGGTAGGAGGGTTCCTGTGGGTCAGTGCACTGTTCAGTGGTGCGTTGAAAATATTCCTTGAGTTGGAGACGAAGAAAGTAGGCTTCCAGATCACTGCAGAACTGTATCGTGTTCATGGGGATGGTGGGACAGAAAGAGAGTCCCCGAGACAGGACAGACTCTTCTGGTGGGCTAAGTATGTGGTTGGAAAGATTGACAATGTTGTTAGATGAGTTGAGGGTACCACTGTTGTAGCCTCCTGTGGCAGGTAGGAGTTTAGATAGCTTACTGTCCTTTTTCCTCTGTAGAGAAGTGAAGTGTGCATTGTAAATGGCTTGTCTCATTTTTGTAAAGTCCAGCCACGTGGAAGTTTGTGTGGAAGGTTGGTATTGTATGAGAGTCTCCAGTTTTGAGAGCACATTCTTGATCTTCTCCTGTCTGCTGTACAGGATGCTGATCAGGTGGTTCCTCAGTTTCTTTGACAGTGTGTGGCACAGTCTCTCACCATAGTCAGTGTAGTATGTTGATTGCAATGGATTTTTTTACCTTCAGTCCATTTGGTATGATGTCCATCTGTTTGCATTTG
>NW_020713388.1:0-1422 GCF_002925995.2 Terrapene triunguis | reverse complement strand
CAAATGCAAACAGATGGACATCATACCAAATGGACTGAAGGTAAAAAAATCCATTGCAATCAACATACTACACTGACTATGGTGAGAGACTGTGCCACACACTGTCAAAGAAACTGAGGAACCACCTGATCAGCATCCTGTACAGCAGACAGGAGAAGATCAAGAATGTGCTCTCAAAACTGGAGACTCTCATACAATACCAACCTTCCACACAAACTTCCACGTGGCTGGACTTTACAAAAATGAGACAAGCCATTTACAATGCACACTTCACTTCTCTACAGAGGAAAAAGGACAGTAAGCTATCTAAACTCCTACCTGCCACAGGAGGCTACAACAGTGGTACCCTCAACTCATCTAACAACATTGTCAATCTTTCCAACCACATACTTAGCCCACCAGAAGAGTCTGTCCTGTCTCGGGGACTCTCTTTCTGTCCCACCATCCCCATGAACACGATACAGTTCTGCAGTGATCTGGAAGCCTACTTTCTTCGTCTCCAACTCAAGGAATATTTTCAACGCACCACTGAACAGTGCACTGACCCACAGGAACCCTCCTACCAACACTACAAGAGGAAGAACTCTGGGTGGACTCCTCCTGACGGTCGAAATGACAGACTGGACCTCTACATAGAGTGCTTCCGCAGACGTGCACAGGCTGAAATTTTGGACAAACAACATCACTTGTCCCATAACCTCAGCCGTACGGAACGCAATGCCATCCACAGCCTCAGAAACAACTCTGACATTATCATCAAAGGGGCTGACAAAGGAGGTGCTGTAGTCATAATGAACAGGTCGGATTATGAACAGGAGGCTGCCAGGCAACTCTCCAAGACCACATTCTACAGGCCACTATCCTCTGATCCCACTGAGGAGTACCAAAAGAAACTACACCATCTGCTCAAGAAATTCCCAGCTACAGTACGGGAACAAATCTACATGGACACCCCCCCCAGAACCCCGACCAGGGGTATTCTATCTGCTACCCAAGATCCATAAACCCGGAAACCCTGGAAGCCCCATCATCTCAGGCATTGGCACTCTTACAGCAGGATTATCTGGCTATTTGGACTCTCTCCTCAGACCCTATGCTACCAGCACTCCCAGCTATCTTCGAGACACCACCGACTTCCTGAGGAAACTACAATGCATTGGTGTTCTTCCTGAAAACACCATCCTGGCCACCATGGATGTAGAAACACTTTACACCAATATTCCACATGAGGATGGACTACAAGCTGTAAGGAACAGTATCCCTGATGAGGCCACAGCACGCCTGGTGGCTGAGCTTTGTGACTTTGTCCTCACCCACAACCACTTCAGATTTGGGGACAACTTATACCTTCAAGTCAGTGGCACTGCTATGAGTACCCGCATGGCCCCACAGTATGCCAACATTTTTATGGCTGACTTAGAA
>NW_020713387.1:0-4367 GCF_002925995.2 Terrapene triunguis | reverse complement strand
TGAGTTGGCACTCTCAGTTGGGTTCCGCCAGAACCGCATCGTCACAGTGGCGTAGTCGGCAGGATCCACAGAACCAGGTCAATTAAGCTTTGGGTCAGAACCCCACGCTATCCACATTTGAATTTTGGGATTGAGAGTTTGGTTGGTTAAAGAGCTGCTGCAATGGCTGAGCAAAGAGCATATGAGGGACTTGGCAAAAAAGCCCTGGAAAATTTGTGTTCAGAAAAGAGGATAAGCTTTAGAAAGAAAGCTACAAAGGAAGAACTGAGAAATCTGTTAATGGCCAGTGATCAGGGGGCAAGAGCACAGCCCTTACCTGAGGCTACAGAAGATGCAGAAAAAATTAGGATGCAAAAGGTGACAAGTAAACTGCAATTTGAGCATGAACAGAAGCTAGCAGATCTTCGATTGCTGGAGAAGCAAAAAATAGCAGAATTAGAAAGAGAGAGAGAGAAAGAGGCTGATGAGCGAGAAGAGAGAGCTCGTAAGGGGCGTCTAGAGCTGCTTGCTGCTGAACAGGAGACTCGCAGGATGGAACAGGAGACTCACAAGATGGAACAGGAGACGGCCAGACTTCAGCTCCAAGTAATGGAAGAGCGGAGAAAGTCATCCCCACCTGGTACTCCACTTCCCCCCCGCCATGAGAAAAACTGGGAAAGGATGTGTCCCATTTACAACGATACTGAGGATATAGAGGAGTTTTTGTCTACCTTTGAACGCCTCTGCAATCTGTACCAGATCCCCGAGGGTCAGCGAATGCCTGTCCTGCTGACCAGACTGACTGGAAAAGCCAGGGAGGTATTTAATGAATTGGGGGAACAAGAAGCCTTGGATTATGGGCGGTTTAAAGATTCTGTGTTAAGGCGGTTCAAGGTTACTCCTGAATCTTACAGAGTTAAGTTTAGAAAGTTTAAGATGTCTAAGGATTGTACTTTTGTAGAATGTGCTCATAAGCTGATGGGTTTTGTTAAAAAGTGGGTTGTGGGAGCCAAGGCGCATGGGAGTTTTGAAAAACTGCTGGATTTAATAACTTTGGAACAGTTCTTAGACATTGTGCCTGACAATGTGAGAGCAGCTGTGTGTGATAGGGACCCTGAGTCAGTCCTACGGGCAGCAGAGATTGCGGATGCCCATACCCAAAACAGGGCTCGAGAAGGGTGTAAAACCCCAGGGAAAACTAATCACCATTCTCCCCAGTTCAAGAGGAGGGAAGGATTTAAAAGTAAACCTGACTCTTCTAAAGGAGTTCAAGGGGGCCCGGAGGGTAGGAATTCACATCCCAGGTCGGAACAGGTTACATGCTATCACTGTGGTATGCTGGGCCACATGAGACCAGACTGCCCGACACTGAAGGGCAGCCCAAAACCAGCAACCCCAAATGCCACGGCAAATGCTAACCCTGTTGTTATAAACTCACAGGCAAGCTACACAGAGCCCAGCATTGGTGCCCTGTGTGCAAATGCTGTTTCGGTGGTCTCTGAAGAATTTGACCTTAAAACTCACATTAAAGCTAAGTATGGGAACAATAACGCAGAGTTTATTAGCAGTGCAGAAGTGAATGGAGTAAGGTGCATGGCATGGAGGGACACCGCAGCAGATATCACTTTGGTTAAAGCAAGTCTTGTCAGGAAGGAAGATTATTTGCCAGGTGAAGATGTGACTGTTGTAGCCTTTTCTGAGTATTTTGTCAGGGTGCCTTTGGCTAAAATCCACCTGAAATGGAAGGGATTTGAGGGCACCATGGTTGTGGGAGTAAAAGACACACTCCCTAAGGATATTATGATTGGAAATGATATTAAAGCTATGGTCAGTCAAGTTAACACAAACCAGGCACAGGAGAGGATTGATCCTAAGGTTGTGCCTATGGAGGGTTTCTCCAAAAGTTTGTCTTTGGAAAGTAGCTGTTTGGCTGTGAATGAAGTTTCTGAATGTCTATCTAATGTCTCAAAAGTAAATCTGGAATTAGATCAAGCGAAGGGAGAGGAGAACAAGGAGATTTTGGATGAGCCTAGGCAGTCTTGTGAGCTGATGGCTTTATCTAGTCAGCAGTTTGGGAAGGCAAGGAGAGTGGAAGATGAGTGTCCCTATACCTTACCTGCTTCCTGTATGAAGCATAGTGACAGTGAAGGAAATGTGCCTGTGTCTGTCAGGGGTATTGACTTGCCTATGGAGGAAGCTACCTCAGTCTCCGAGCAGTTGTCTGTGAACAGCCCGGTGTGCTGGGACAAGGGAAATGAAATCCCAAACGGTGTGTCTAGTAAAGGAAAATGTGTCTCCAACTCTTTTTTGTCTGTGGAGCAGACAGAAGGTGCCTTTCAGCATGTGATGGTTGAGAGTAATTCAGTTGTCTCAGATTTGGTTCTGGATTCAACTAAAGCCCGGGAAGGGAATGGTCCTAAGTCTGTGTCTGCTGGGGAGAATGGCACTGTAACTAGGTTCCATCCAGTTAGTGTCTTAGCAAAATCCCAGAGACCAGACAATTCTGGTGCTGGTATCTTGCCTGTTGCTCATGTGTGGTTGGAGAAGGGGGTAACAACTCTGTCTAATCAGGGTGATACCCTAGCCAGGGCACAAGGAGAGCAGAAAGGTAATTTGGTTGTGGTACCTACGGACAGTTTAACAACTTGTAGCAAAAAGGACAAAATTCCTAAGCTTGTGTGTGGCAAAGGAAAGGAGAATGCTTCTGACCTTTCATCTAATGAGTCTATGGGTTTGCCTGAAAGGGGATTGTGTAGAAATCTGCCTGATGGGCCAAAGGTGATCCTAAATGTAAGTAAGACCCAGACAGAGTCTGTTGTTGCTCAGGAAAGTGTTCCTTTAGAGCAAGCCCTAGGTGAAGAGGGTAAGGGCAAAATTTCTGTGAGGGGTGATTTGCTGCTTAGAAAAGCTCCTGGGGAAAGGAATCCTCATGGTAATCTGTGCAAGCAGTTCCCTGCAACTGAAGGGTGTGAGAGTGATTTAATCAAGGAAGTTTCAGTTCCTAACAGCCAGAAGTTGTCTGTTGTGAATGGATCCACTGACTTTCCTTCTGAAAGATCCAGTGTGCGTAGCTTTGAGAAGGTCTCAGATGGAGTAAGAGCTGTTAAGAAAGTTGAGCAGCCCTATAACCAAGTGGCTGTGTGTGGCCAGCTTGTTGGGAAGACAATGGTGTTGGGACAGGACTGTCTCCATGCTAATTTGCTAAGTGAGCAGTCTGTGCTTCAGGGTCTGAGGACAGATTTGGTTACTGGTGTTTCAAAGCAGAACAGTTTTATGGCCGAATGCTTGAGGATGCGGGAGAGAGCAAGCAAACTCTCACCCTCAGACTATTTAGATTTGTGTGGTATCTCTTTAAGACAGAGTCCAGCCTTGGAAATGATAGCAGTTACGAATATGAAAACTGGTGGACTGGCTCCTGTGTGTGGTAATGCAAATTACTTGCCTGGCTGGGAGAGGAAGCACTTGCTAATAGCTGTTAGCACAGAGAGCCCACCCCATCAGCCAGTGAATTCTGTTAAGCAAGAGAAATCAGGGTTTGATCCTGCAGGACAAGGAGGAAAGAGAAAACTGAATTTTGCAAAGGGAAGCCACAGGTTAACCCTAAAATGCCCAAATTCCAATGGTATTGAGCCAAAGGTGTGGCATGACAACCATGATTGTAGATGGACACTTGCAGTGAACTTGTTGTTAGTGCTAATGGTAATTTTTGTAACAAATGTGTTGCTATTACCACAAACTGTAAGAATGTACAATGTGCCTAATCTTTTGGAAAATCCATTGAACAGGTTAAAAGGAATACATGAGAACACAATTAATGTTAAAAGGCCTTGTTATACTGGTGTTTCACAGTTAATGCCTGTAAACAGTATTGGAACTTTTCACAGGGGAAAAGACATTCCAGACCTAATGTGCTGTATAAAAAGGGAAACCGAGGCACACTACCATATTGCTTTCATGGCTAAAGGCCAAGATTCCTGTACTGTAAACAACCTTAATATCTACATTAACTTGATGTTAATTGGGTTCCAAATATTTGCCAGAGCTTGTATGAATAAAGTAGCTGTTTTCTTTAGCTCTTGGCAAGATCACATGGGACATTCAGGAACCATGCTGCAAGAGCAGATCCAATCCACTATTGTTCTAACTAAGTTTTACCTTGAGTTTGTAAAGAGGTTCAATCATGTTATTGAACATGACTTTGATAAACCATTTCTGTTATACACTGGTATAACTTCTAACCCAATACTAGCTGTAGTGAGACAGACCCAAGGATGGGGAGCTCTTGGGATGCAGTCAGTGATGTTTGTGTCATCCCTTCCTGCATCAATTTTGCGTTGGGGGTGTGACGTTATTGATATAATCTGGGACCATATAGATCATTGTTGCAA
>NW_020713386.1:0-1083 GCF_002925995.2 Terrapene triunguis | reverse complement strand
TGTGACGTTATTGATATAATCTGGGACCATATAGATCATTGTTGCAACCAAGGTCCTGTAGTGGCACCCAAATCTTGTATAAAGGGGGTCAAATGGGGTGTCTAAGACAAGGTTATGAATTACTGGTTAGGATTATGCTGTCTATATGTGTGTATCAGTTTTATAGTTGAAGTTATGAATATTGGCGCTATACTGTCTGTATTGCAAACTTATGCTATGCTGCTGGGTGACATCCCAGACAAGCTGGTGTTAGCTCTGCCTAGCCTGCTTGATGGCCCATTAAGAACCATCAGCTATACAATGGACTCATTGAGAAAAGGCAAATATGCCTTGAGACTCAGCAAAGTATGCAGGGACTGGCCCATGTGACTCCAGACTCCATTTTGCTGTAATTTTCCACAGTAAGAACAAAAGGGTGTTCTTACACCTGGAAAAGACTATAAAAAGCTGATGCCTCATCTCCATCTTGTCTTCAATCCTGCTTCATACCTCTGGAGGAACTTTGCTACAAGCTGAAGCTTTGAACAAAGGACTGAGGACCCATCCCAGCGGGGGATGTATTCCAGAGACTTGATTTGAACCTGCAGTTTATTCTATCGCTGCTACAAGCCTGAACCAAGAACTTTGCCATTACTGTATGTAATTGATTCCATTTAACCAATTCTAACTCTCATCTCTATCCATTTCCTTTTATGAATAAACCTTTAGATTTTAGATTCTAAAGGATTGGCAACAGCGTGATTTGTGGGTAAGATCTGATTTGTATATTGACCTGGGTCTGGGGCTTGGTCCTTTGGGATCAGGAGAACCTTTTTCTTTTACTGGGGTCTTGGTTTTCATAACCATTTGTCCCCATAACGAGTGGCACTGGTGGTGATACTGGGAAACTGGAGTGTCTAAGGGAATTGCTTGTGTGACTTGTGGTTAGCCAGTGGGGTGAGACCGAAGTCCTCCTAGTCTAGCTGGTTTGGTTTGCCTTAGAGGTGGAAAAAACCCCAGCCTTGGGCTGTAACTGCCCTGTTTGAGCAATTTGTCCTGAGTTGGCACTCTCAGTTGGGTTCCGCCAGAACCGCATCGTCACAG
>NW_020713385.1:0-1389 GCF_002925995.2 Terrapene triunguis | reverse complement strand
AACCCCCAACCCCTAACCCCTTACCCCTTACCCCTAACCCTACCCCCTAACGCCTAACCCCTAACCCTAACGCCTAACCCCTAACCCTAAACCCTAAAACCCTCACCCTAACCCCTAACCCTAAAACCCTAAAACCTAACCCTTACCCCTTACCCCTTACCCTAAACCCTTAACCCTACCCCTAACCCTACCCCTAAACCCTTAACCCCTAACGCCCTCACCCTTAACCCCTAACCCCCTCACCCTTAACCCCTAACCCTTTAACCCCTTACCCCTAACCCTCACCCCTAACCCCTAAACCCGACCCTGACCCCCGAAACCCTAACCCTAACCCTAACCCAACCCTAACCCTAACCCTCTAACCCCTAACCCTAAACCCTACCCCTAACCCCACCCCTACCCATAACCCTGACCCTGACCCTACCCCTAACCCCTAACCCTACCCCAACCCTAACCCTAAACCCTAACCCCTCACCCTCACCCAAACCCCTAACCCTAGACCCTGACCCTAAACCCTAACCCCTCACCCAACCCTAACCCTGACCCTAAACCCTAACCCCAACCCTAACTCCTAACCCTTAACCCTCACCCTAAACCCTTCACCCTCCCCCTCAACCCCAACCCTCACCCTCTAACCCTGACCCTAACCCTAAACTCTAACCCTAACCCCTACCCCTACCCCTCACCCTAAACCCTCACCCCGACCCTAACCCTCTAACCCTAACCCTTACCCCTTAACCCCTAACCCAACCCCTAACCCTCAACCCTAACCCCTCACCCTGACCCTACCCCTACCCCAACCCTAACCCCTAAACCTTCACCCAACCCAAACCCTAACCCTAACCCCCTAACCCTAACCCTAACCTAACCCCTGACCCCTAACCCCTGACCATGACCCGACCCTCACCCTCAACCCTAACCCTAACCCTAACCTCTGACCCGACCCTCACCCTCAACCCTAACCCCTAAACCCTACCCCTAACCCTAACCCCTAAACCCTACCCCTAAACCCTAACCCTAAACCCCACCCTCACCCCTAACCCCTAACCTCTAACCCCCTAACCCTAACCCCCTAACCCTAACCTAACCCCTGACCCTGACCCCTAACCCCTGACCCGACCCTCACCCTCACCCCTTAACCCTAAACCTCTTAACCCCAACCCCCAACCCCTAACCCCTTACCCCTTACCCCTAACCCTACCCCCTAACGCCTAACCCCTAACCCTAACGCCTAACCCCTAACCCTAAACCCTAAAACCCTCACCCTAACCCCTAACCCTAAAACCCTAAAACCTAACCCTTACCCCTTACCCCTTACCCTAAACCCTTAACCCTACCCCTAACCCTACCCCTAAACCCTTAACCCCTAACGCCCTCACCCTTAACCCC
>NW_020713384.1:0-1475 GCF_002925995.2 Terrapene triunguis | reverse complement strand
TCTTCCATTTTCCTACAAAAATGTCAAGTAGGCAAACTGAATTTTCACCCATTCTTAAGAGTAAAAAATATTTTTGGTAGTTATTAGACAAAATAGATGTGGTCTGTCTCACTTCTCTTCTTAATTCGGTGAAATAGTGTGTGGAAGTTTTGTTGGGGGTGCATATGTAATATACTCATCTGTAATATTACCCTCTGGCAATCCAGTTTGGATACCAGTTTATCCCTTACACTGAAAGATCACTGCACTGGCGGATGTGCCACTTCATATGCAAGTTTTATTTAATTACTGGAGATGTCTGATTTTTATTATTATTATTTGTGCTCAAAGATCAATCCGAGACTTCACCCGAGCCTAGAAAATGATATATTGGAATAGTACTTAGGGTTCTTACTTTAATATTTTGACACTGATTCCCAACAAGAACATGAAATAAAGTGGTAAAGCAGCATCACTATCAAACAGTAAGTGGTACAAGGGCTTATTAAAAGATCAGCAGCCCTCGTCCAATAGGGAAATGACAGTTTGCGTTGTTTGGTGTGAGATTGTTATTCACCAGCATTTTCACACCTCGGAGACTTTTCAGTAGGGTATTTTAATAGGAAACTTCCATACAATTTTCCCTGGGAGGCATGCGGGGTATGTGCCTCACCCCCTCTGTAACCTGAGGCAGAGGGATGCTGAGCCCCCTGCCAGTGTCCCTCCGATGCTGCAGCAGCCCACCTTGGAAGAAGCTTCGCTTCTCTAGAAGGGTTCCCATTAGAAATGTTCAAATGGACTTTTCTGAATCTCGCACGCTGTCATGGAAGGGGCATGTCAGCGCCTCACCCGTCCTGCCTGGGCCAGGCCCCTCCAGGACAGCTCCCGCTCCTCACACAGGATGAACCCGCACCTTCTTTCCAGGAGCGCTGCCAGCTTTTCTGCCGCCCTAGGCAGTGGAAGGTCCCGCCCCGAAATGCCGCCCCCCACAGAGGCAGTGGAAGGTCCCACCTCCGAAATACCGCCGCGGTTGCCGTCCCCCAAATTGTAGTGCCCTAGGCGACCGCCTAGGTCACCTAATGGGTTGCGCCGGCCCTGCTTCTTTCTCATGGCTCCCACTCACACCCCCACACCACCTGCTATTTCCAGAGCACCCAGGAAGCCATAATCCCACCCTTGCTGCAGGCAGGGCTGCCTGCCGCCTTGCCCTTAGCTAGAGGCCCAGTGGGGTGTGCAGGGGAAAGCTGCGTTCTCCCTGCCCTACACACCATGGTCCAGGGGCCGGAGGGGCCCACACAGGCTTCCCCTTAATGAGGTGCATGGAGATCATCTCGATGTTCCCTATATTGATGGGATCCCCCAGCCCACGCCACTGCCTGTTAGCTCCTCAGCCAGTGGGGTGCAGAGAGGGGAGCTGGGGGGATGCTGGGGATCCCCCATCCCTCGGCTCATTAGCCCCTAGGTGGGGGGTGCTGAAGGGTAATTGGGGCTCCCCA
>NW_020713383.1:0-1440 GCF_002925995.2 Terrapene triunguis | reverse complement strand
TCTTCCATTTTCCTACAAAAATGTCAAGTAGGCAAACTGAATTTTCAGCCATTCTTAACAGTAAAAAATATTTTTGGTAGTTATTAGACAAAATAGATGTGGTCTGTCCCATTTCTCTTCTTAATTCGGTGAAATAGTGTGTGGAAGTTTTGTTGGGGGTGCATATGTAATATACTCATCTGTAATATTACCCTCTGGCAATCCAGTTTGGATACCAGTTTATCCCTTACACTGAAAGATCACTGCACTGGCTGATGTGCCACTTCATACACAAGTTTTATTTAATTACTGGAGATGTCTGATTTTTATTATTATTATTTGTGCTCAAAGATCAATCCGAGACTTCACCCGAGCCTAGAAAATGATATATTGGAATAGTACTCTTACTTTAATATTTTGACACTGATTCCCAAGAACATGAAATAAAGTGGTAAAGCAGCATCACTATCAAACAGTAAGTGGTACAAGGGCTTATTAAAAGATCAGCAGCCCTCGTCCAATGGGGAAATGACAGTTTGCGTTGTTTGGTGTGAGATTGTTATTCACCAGCATTTTCACACCTCGGAGACTTTTCAGTAGGGTATTTTAATAGGAAACTTCCACACAATTTTCCCTGGGAGGCATGCGGGGTATGTGCCTCACCCCCTCTGTAACCTGAGGCAGAGGGATGCTGAGCCCCCTGCCAGTGTCCCTCCGATGCTGCAGCAGCCCACCTTGGAAGAAGCTTCGCTTCTCTGGAAGGGTTCCCATTAGAAATGTTCAAATGGACTTTTCTGAATCTCGCACGCTGTCTTGGAAAGGGCATGTCAGCGCCTCACCCGTCCTGCCTGGGCCAGGCCCCTCCAGGACAGCTCCCGCTCCTCACACAGGATGAACCCGCACCTTCTTTCCAGGAGCGCTGCCAGCTTTTCTGCCGCCCTAGGCAGTGGAAGGTCCCGCCCTGAAATGCCGCCCCCCACAGAGGCAGTGGAAGGTCCCACTGCCGAAATTTGCCGCCCCCCAAATTGTAGTGCCCTAGGCGACCGCCTAGGTCACCTAATGGGTTGCGCCGGCCCTGTTTCTTTCTCATGGCTCCCACTCACACCCCCATGCCACCTGCTATTTCCAGAGCACCCAGGAAGCCACAATCCCACCCTTGCTGCAGGCAGGGCTGCCTGCCGCCTTGCCCTTAGCTAGAGGCCCAGTGGGATGTGCAGGGGAAAGCTGCGTTCTCCCTGCCCTACACACCATGGTCCAGGGGCCGGAGGGGCCCACACAGGCTTCCCCTTAATGAGGTGCATGGAGATCATCTCGATATTCCCTATATTGATGGGATCCCCTATCCCACGCCACTGCCTGTTACCTCCTCGGCCAGTGGGGTGCAGAGAGGGGAGCTGGGGGCATGCTAGGGATCCCCCATCCCTCGGCCCATTAGCCCCTAGGTGGGGGGTGCTGAAGGGT
>NW_020713382.1:0-5249 GCF_002925995.2 Terrapene triunguis | reverse complement strand
GTCTCTGTACACAGAGAGCTGTTACCCTTCCCTTCATAGTTATGACACGCCCCCCAAATCACAGATAGTGTTGGACGTTCGGTTCCACACTGGCTGTGATTTCTTCCTGGAGTTCTAGGAGAAAACAGAGTTAATAAGACACATGTACCTTTAGACATACTACTGATTATATAAAAACTAACAATATGTTTCATTCCAAGAACAATTGTTAACCAGTTAACTCTGGGAAACTTTCCCGGGAGAGTGCATCAGCCACTTTGTTAGAAGCTCCCGAAATGTGTTGTATTTCAAAATCAAAATCTTGGAGAGCTAAACTCCACCGAAGAAGTTTTTTGTTATTTCCCTTGGCGGTATGAAGCCACTGTAGCGCAGCATGGTCTGTTTGTAGTTGGAAACGCCGTCCCCAAACATATGGGCGTAGCTTTTCCAGCGCGTACACAATGGCGTAGCATTCCTTTTCGCTGATTGACCAGTGACTTTCCCTCTCAGACAGTTTTTTGCTGAGAAACACGACAGGATGGAATTCTTGATCCGGTCCTTCCTGCATTAAAACTGCTCCCACGCCTCTCTCGGAAGCATCTGTGGTTACTAGGAACGGTTTGTCAAAGTCTGGGGCCCTTAGCACAGGGTCAGACATGAGTGTTGCCTTAAGCTGGTTAAAGGCCTTTTGACACTCATCAGTCCACTGAACTGCATTTGGCTGTTTCTTTCTGGTTAGGTCTGTCAGCGGGGCGGCGATTTGGCTGTAGTGTGGTACAAATCGCCTATAATATCCGGCCAAGCCTAAGAAGGATTGGACCTGTTTCTTTGACTTTGGAACCGGCCACTTTTGGATAGCATCCACTTTGGCCTGTAGGGGATTTATAGTTCCTTGACCCACCTGGTGCCCCAGGTACGTCACTCTGTTTTGGCCTATTTGACACTTTTTAGCCTTAACAGTTAGTCCTGCCTGTCGGATGCGCTCGAAGACTTTTCCCAGGTGCTCCAGGTGTTCTGTCCATGAATCAGAAAAAATGGCCACATCATCGAGGTAGGCAACTGCAGATTCTCCCAATCCCGCTAAGAGACCATCTACAAGTCTTTGGAAGGTGGCGGGTGCATTTCGCAACCCGAAAGGGAGTACATTGAATTCGTACACCCCTGCCTGGGTGACGAAGGCTGACCTTTCCTTAGCGGGTTCATCTAGTGGTACTTGCCAGTACCCTTTGGTTAAGTCTAAAGTAGAGATGAATTGGGCATGTCCCAATTTTTCCAATAGCTCATCTGTGCGTGGCATTGGATAGTTGTCAGGACGAGTTACAGCATTTAGCTTACGGTAGTCCACGCAAAAGCGTATTTCCCCATCTGGTTTGGGAACTAGAACCACTGGAGATGCCCATGCACTGTTAGAGGGGCGGATTATACCCATCTGTAGCATGTCCTGGATCTCCCTTTGTATAGCAGTTTGGGCATGAGGTGACTCCCGGTAGGGTGGGGTTCTAATTGGGTGAGCATTACCTGTGTCAATGGAGTGGTATGCCCGTTCGGTCCGTCCTGGAGTGGCTGAGAAAATCGGTGCAAAGCTTGTGCACAGCTCCTTGATCTGCTGTCGCTGCAGACGTCCCAGGGTCGTGGAGAGGTTCACCTCTTCCACGCCACCATTCCTTGTTCCTTCGTAGTAGACACCTGCAGGCCACTCCGCGTCATCTGTTTCCTGGGCTGTAAACTGGCAAACGTTTAATCCTCTGGAATAAAAGGGCTTAAGAGAATTAACATGGTATACCTTAGGCTTTATGTTGGAGGTGGGGGAGGCTATGAGATAGTTAACAGCTCCTAGGCGCTCCTGGACCGTGAATGGTCCTTCCCACGACGCTTCCATTTTATGGGCCTGGAGCGCCTTTAAGACCATGACTTGGTCTCCTACTTTGAAGGACCGTTCTCTGGAATGTTTATCATACCAGGCCTTTTGCTCTTCCTGAGCATCCTTTAGGTTTTCTTTAGCAAGGGCTAAAGAGTGTCGGAGGGTGTTTTGTAGGTTGCTTACAAAGTCTAGAATGTTAGTTCCTGGAGAAGGCGTAAACCCCTCCCATTGCTGCTTCACCAACTGTAATGGCCCCTTAACCTCGCGGCCATACACAAGTTCAAATGGTGAAAACCCTAAACTGGGATGTGGTACAGCCCTGTAGGCAAAAAGCAACTGCTGCAACACTAGGTCCCAATCATTGGAGTGTTCATTTATGAATTTACGTATCATGGCCCCCAAAGTTCCATTAAACCTCTCCACCAGACCATTGGTTTGATGGTGATGAGGGGTGGCAACCAAGTGATTCACCCCATGAGCTTCCCACAGGTTTTTCATGTTCCCTGCCAGGAAATTAGTTCCCGAATCTGTAAGGATGTCGGAGGGCCAACCTACCCTGGCAAAAATGTCTGCTAATGCCTGGCACACACTTTTAGCCTTGGTGTTGCTTAAGGGTACAGCTTCCGGCCATCGGGTAGCAAAATCCATGAAAGTCAGTACGTACTGCTTTCCTCTGGGTGTCTTCTTTGGGAAAGGACCCAGAATATCCACAGCTACTCGCTGAAATGGGACCTCAATTATGGGTAGTGGCTGGAGAGGGGCTTTAACCTGGTCTTGGGGCTTTCCCACTCGTTGGCACACCTCACAAGACCGGACATAATTAGCAACGTCCTTGCCCATTCCCTCCCAGTGGAAGGACTTCCCCAACCGGTCTTTGGTTCTGTTCACCCCAGAATGGCCACTGGGATGATCATGGGCTAAGCTCAAGAGCTTTACCCGATACTTAGTGGGAACCACCAACTGTCTTTGAGGATGCCAGTCTTCCTGGTGCCCACCAGAAAGAGTTTCCTTGTATAAAAGTCCTTGTTCTACAACAAACCGGGATCGGTTAGAAGAGCTGAGAGGCGGTGGGGTGCTCCGCGCCGCCGCCCAAGCTTTCTGGAGGCTGTCATCTGCTTCCTGCTCGGCCTGGAACTGTTCCCTTGATGCTGGAGACATCAGTTCCTCCTTGGACTGTGGACTGGGGCTTGGTCCCTCTGGAAGCGATGCAGGTGCTGGGGCTGTTTCCATTGACTGTGAACCGCTGTCCTCTGGTGCACTATGTGGTATTTCAGGCTCTGGCTGAGCCTCTTGGGTAGGGTTATCTGCTGCTTCCGCCAGTTCAGGCTCGCTGGTGCCCTCTGGCATTGGAGTTGTAGACGGGGTTGCAAGCGCTGGACTCAGTGCTGGCAATGGTTCGGGTGCTGGTTGCGTTGCCAGTTCCGGTTCTGGGACTGGCTTTGGCTGGGTCTCTGGGATTGGATCCACTACGGCTGTTGCAGTCGTTGGCAGGGGATCCGGTTCCACCACCTGTGTTTGGGTCTCCGGTAACACCGACGGGGCTCTGGTGGACGGCTCAGGAACAGGGATGGGGGTGAAAGCTTGCTTAGCCTGGCTGCGGGTGACTATTCCCACCCTCTTGGCTAGCTTCACATGGTTGGCCAAGTCTTCCCCCAGCAGCATGGGGATGGGATAATTGTCATATACTGCAAAAGTCCACATTCCTGCCCAGCCCTTGTACTGGACATGCAACTGGGCTGTAGGCAAGGTTACAGACTGTGACACGAAGGGTTGAATTGTCACTGTAGCCTCCGGGTTGATGAGTTTGGGGTCCACTAGGGATTGGTGGATAGTTGACACTTGTGCCCCAGTGTCCCTCCAAGCGATAACCTTCTTTCCGCCCACTCTCAAGGTTTCCCTTCGCTCCGAGGGTATGAGAGAGGCATCTGGGTCTGGGGATCTTTGGTGTGACTGGGGTGTAATGAACTGTAATCGGTTGGGGTTCTTGGGGCAGTGAGCCTTTATATGCCCCAGTTCATTACATTTAAAACATCGCCCTGCTAAGGTATCACCGGGGCGATGTTGGTTGGTGGAGACTGGTGGGGTGGGGTGAGAAGGCGTCTGGGGTTTCCCTTGGGATGTGGGTGGGGCCTTGGGTTGTCCCCGGTGGTAAGGTTTTGTTTCGGCTTGCCCCTTCTGATATTCGCTCCAACTGCTACTAGCTTTTTTCTTTTCTGTCACCTCCACCCATTTGGCTCCAATCTCCCCCGCCTCGGTTACAGTTTTGGGCTTCCCATCTAGGATGTACCTTTCTATTTCCTCAGGAACACCCTCTAAAAACTGCTCCATTTGCAATAGGAAGGGCAACTCTTCCGTAGATTTAACATTTGCTCCTGATATCCAGGCATCCCAATTTTTCCCAATGTGGTAGGCATGTCGGGTAAATGACACATCGGGTTTCCACCTTAGGGCTCTGAACCGCCGACGGGCATGCTCAGGTGTTAGCCCCATTCTGATTCTGGCCTTGTTTTTAAAAAGTTCATAACTGTTCATGTGTTCCTTAGGCATTTCAGCCGCCACCTCTGCTAAGGGTCCACTGAGCTGCGGTCTCAGCTCTACCATGTACTGGGTTAGAGGGATGTTGTATCCAAGGCAGGCCCTTTCAAAATTTTCTAAGAAGGCCTCAGTATCATCGCCTGCCTTGTAGGTGGGGAATTTCCTGGGATGGGAAGTGGTACCTGGAGAGGAGTTGTTAGGATGGTCTGCTGCATTCTGCCTAGTCCTTGCTGCTTCCAGTTCCATCTCTCTCTTGTGGGCCTCCTGTTTGGCTTTTTCTTCTCTTTCATGGGCCTCCTGTTTGGCTTTTTCTTCTCTTTCATGGGCCTCCTGTTTGGCTTTTTCTTCTCTTTCATGCTGCTCTGCCTCGAGTTTTTTAATTTCAAGCAGTCTCTGATGTTTTCTCTCGTTTTCTTCTGCTTCTAGTCTGGCCAGTTCTATTTTGTTAGTTACTTCTTTGGCAGTCATTTTCCTGTTTTCTTGTGCTGGGTCACACCCTCTGCAGTTGACTGAAACTGGGATGGTACTTAGCTCTGGCTGCTGCTGAGTTAACAGAGACTTTCTAACAAGCTACTCCCGAGGATGTAAAAAGGAAAAAAAAACAATTCAACTTGTAAATGATCTTTACCAGTCAGTCAAAGTTTGCTCCCTTTGAACCCTTCTCTTAACAAAGGACCTCGTTAAAAAAAACTTAACACCTCTGCCTTCAGGCAAGGAGAGATAAGATATGCATCTACCTTCAGCTCTGCTCTCCAAGCAGCTAGAAGGAAAAAAAAAAATCTCTTACTGGCTTTTGGGTCTAAAACGATCTCACCGCTATGCCACCATGTCAAGGCTGGATCCCCACTTTGAACTTTAGGGTTCAAATGTAGGG
>NW_020713381.1:0-6787 GCF_002925995.2 Terrapene triunguis | reverse complement strand
TGAAGCACTAGAATGGGTTACCTAGGGAGGTGGTAGAATCCCCTTCCTTAGAGGTTTTTAAGGCCCGTCTTGACAAAGCCCTGGCTGGGATGATTTAGTTGGGGATTGGTCCTGCTTTGAGCAGGGGGTTGGACTAGATGACCTCCTGAGGTCCCTTCCAACCCTGCTATTCTATGATTCTAACCCCCTCTCCCTGGAAGAGGAAACGCTCATAGTGACCTGGCCGGGAGCTGTGTCACAAAGAGGAGGCTGCAGTTCCTGGAGCGAGACAGGTTCGCAGGGCTAGAGGATGATGGGAGGGATGCCGCCAGAGGAGGGTGCAATGCCTGGCCAGAGCTAATCCCCAGAGTGACCAGGAGGAGATGCCAATGACAGGAAGTGGACCCTGTGACAGAGGCCTTTGGTTTTGCATTGAGGGGAGGGGGTTTGGATGCTGATCTGGAAACTTCCACATGTGTCGTTCAGTGGACAAATGTATCTGGTACTGGGAAGGGGAGCTGGGAGGTTACAACATCTCCCCAGGCAGGAGTTTGGGATTGAGTTCTGGGGTATTAGAAAGAAGATGTGTTTCTGTTACTCACTGGTGGGGCTATCAACCCATGGAACTGCCAAGACCACAATCAGAAGGGCAGAGCTGGGCATTTGAGTGTGGAAGAGGGCCTGCTAGTGTCACTGTTCCATTCCCAAACATTGCTGCTCATCTTCCCAGGAAGTGTGCTTGTAGTGTAATGAACTGTGCACCACTGCTCTCTGTGGGTGCAATCAGAGTGGCTCTGCTGTGTGTCATAGGCCCTACGCTGGTAACAGCTAAGGGATATTCACCTTTAGTTTCAGTAGAAGCCCTGGGCTTTTGAAGCAGGGGATCTGCATGCCCCTCCCCCCAATTACATTAAGTTCTTGTCTATACTGTAATTTTTAGCAACTGAGTGACCCAATTTATACCAGCACAGTTTATCCTGGTTTGACACTGGCATAAATTGCACTAGTGCAAATTGCCTTGCCTCAATGTAGTGTCTATATTAGCAATTTGCACTGGGCCAGCAGTGCTGGTGTCTGAAATCCCAGTGTAGACAAGGCTTAAGGTGCAAAAGGTTGAGATGTCACAGTCCACACATGCAACCCACCAGCACAAGTTATCCAGTAAGGCTAGACTCAACAAAGTGAAAAACAAGCAGGAAAAAATTACCCTCCTCTCAGAAAGCTCAACCTTTCGGTCCTTTTGACACCACAAGGAAGCAATGAGAGGCACAACCCCAGTTTTAATCATTTGTAGAGCACCTTTCACTGCCCCTCTCTTCTCTGACATGCACTTTCCCTGTCAGGAATCAGTTTCCTATTTGTCTCTTTCCTGGAGGAGAACATCTGGCCCAGAACTGCCACCTGCATAATGTCCCAAATGCTGTGATGATATTCTCCTGTTTGCCTTATATTCTGGGAGGGTCCATGTGACTCCAACAAGATCCTTTTAGGGATTCCAAGAAATGCACTTTCCTCTCGTTGCTCATTTTTCATTTCTCCTCATAACAGAATAATAAGAATGCTGATAACGAATCGAGAGAAGACCTCTCCTCCATGGCCGTGGAGTGCCAGGAATAGGGGTGCCAACAAAACGGTACTCAGTTGTGTGGGAGGGATATTGTGCCTAGTTCTGACACAGAGTGTTATCGGTGGGTTACCAGTAAACTCAGCTGCACAGATTAGCATAGAAAGAGCACGCTTCCCTTTGAAGCAGAGAAGGAAAATGTAATCCTCCTCTTCTGCGCCTGTCTCTGCCAGAAGCAAGCAGGGGTACCCAGTGCTGTGAAAGTGCTTCACCACTACCAGCCCTTAGCATGGAGCAGTCTCGTCTACGTCTGCTGTAGCGCAGTTCCCTGAAACCAGCAACCTCTGGCGAGCCCTGACTTCCAGGTCTCCATGGACCTTGCTCCCTCTGTGCAGGCAGTGATAGGCCATCCCCCGAGTCCTGTAGTGTCCAGCCAATAATCATTGCACACGCACAGAAATGACCAGATTTGCTGTCCCCAAGGGAACAGGATCAGGTTCTTGATAACATCGCAGCACTGAGAGAGATTTTATAGTGAAAATGATCATCAGGTTATTATCAAAAGCTAAGATTTAAGAGATAGGGAGTCAGGAGAATGGAAACAGAAATGATTACATGTAAAACAAAATAATAGAACGTGAACCTGGGTCCACACTTGATAAAGGTTACCAGTCCTATATAATAAAGTCAATCTTTCCCCAAAAGTTTAGTCTTTTGCAGAGTTGGCTGGTTTCAGATAAACCAGGGTCCAAACGTTCATGAATCACCCCTCTTCCCCATGATTGTCCTCGGTGAATGGATAACAGGGTGCTTTCCTTGTCCCCCATTTATAGTCCAGTAAACCTTTGAAATGCTCCCCTCATTGTTGTTCTCCAGTGAGCTCTTCCCTGTTGATTTCACACCCCCCTCTTGGTTTTATATGCAAATGGGGCTTCCATTGGTTGGCTTACAATGCTTAATTTACATATGAACCACGTCAGACAGGCGAACATACATCCTTTGTCTGGCAGGAACTCCTTTTCTCTTTGGCTGGTGACAGACATTGCAGTACATATACACATCTCCTTAACTATCATCCCACAATGACTATGAGGATCAGCATGACATAAGCTTTTATTAGAGACCTCACCATGAAAGCAGTGTATTAGGTGTAGTGAGTTTGTCAGGCCTGTTAGGCGTTGCTGATGTAGAGTACTGAACTCTTTGCCTGTTGCTGTTGGCACCAATAAGCCTCTGTGTCACAGGCCCCCATTTCCCTAGTATCTGAGCACCTCACATGTTTAATGTTTTCAGCCTCACAGCACCCTGGGAGGTAGGGAAGTGCTATTAGCCCAATTGTACAGATGGGGAAACTGAGGCACAGATTGGCTGCCTGTCGCAGAGCAAGGAACTGAATCCAGTCTCCCAGAGCAGCACTCTAAGCACTGGACAAGCCTTCCTCCCTCAATAGGACATTAGAAGTTTTAATGAGACCAGCGTGGTCCAGGATGCTGTAGGATCTAGGCCTGATATGAAAATAGAAGTGAGGTTGTCTTTTTGTTCTATATTTGTACAGTGCCAAGCACAATGGGGTTCTAGACCATGGCAGGGATTCCTAGGTAATGCTGCGAAATAAATAAATAATACATTAATGGTGTGTGGGTAAGAGTCATTAATGCTGCAAATCCTGCGTAGGGAAGAGGAAAGAGAAATATCTTCTTCCATTCTGGTAACAGCATAAGGCTCAATAACGAGCGAGAATGAGTCGTGCTAGGGAGCAGGAGGTAGAACACGCTCTTCTGACAGTGTGTGTGCATAGGCGCTGACTTTTTCTTTTCACCTGGGGTGCTGTATCCCTGCTCCTCCCCTCACTCTGTCTCTTCCTGACCCTGCTCCGCCCTCCTCTCCCAAGGCCCCACCCTCGCTCCACCTCTTCCCACCTCCACTCTGCCCCCTCCCTGAGGCCCCCACCACTCACTGCTTTTTGCCCTCCCCAAGCCTCTTCCTGAGCTGCCAAACAGCTGTTGGGCAGCGGTGCCACCCCCCCATCAGCTGTTGGGCAGGGCGCAGGGAACAGCTGTGGCTGGTGGGTGCCGAGCACCCACTATTTTTTTTCTGGGGGTGGTCCCACCCCGGAGCACCCATGGAGTCAGCACCTAAGCGTGTGCATATAGACTGGATGGCCATGTAACTCTGACAGTATTGATGGAGGGAGGGGGGCATCTTGAGAGCTGAGTCCTGGCTCTGATTCTCCACTCGCTCCAGTGTAAATCAGGAATAATTCTGATGCATTCAAGGAGCCTGGTTCCCCACCGCCTGGCACCTTGTGTTGTCATTTACACATCTCTGAATGTTCTGGACAGGAGGAAATTGCCTGGATTGTGATCTATTTAAGTTGCATTGACTGTATAGTGCTTAATTTGTGCCAGGGCTTTCCAGGGCTGAGCCCCGGCGCCTTTACACTTGGCAGTTCATAGCCCTGGTACCTCTGAGCTTGGCGTGTCAGTTATGAAAATAAAAACATTGCTTGAGCCCTGGCACCTAATTGCTTGACTCAGCACCTCTTTCATTACAAATTAAGCACAGAGTGTAGGTAGATCATCCTCGCCTGGGTTTTCAAACAGAGGAACCTCAGCAAAGCAGCCAAGTTCTACGTTTGGATGCTCAACAGGGCATTTGACTGTTTCATATGCCAGTCATGGCACTTGGCAAAGAAGGGTGGTGACATTTGAACATGGGTAGGTGAAATTGTCTGTAACAGGGTCGGCACCCACCTCTCGTGAGCGCTCCTGTGGTTGGGTGTGTCTGTGTTCTTTCAGTTTTGGTGACCTCTTTCGGTGGTTCTCAGGTGGTTTTTTCAGCGACTCAGCCATCCGGCCGAGTTACACACACTGTCTGCATGTGAACCAGAACAAACGCCATCCAGGGTATACAGTCCACCAGGGTCTATCTCAGTACCCCTCTGGTGGTGTCTCTCTAGTCTTCCCTGGGCTTTGGTCTTTAAGTAGTCCCAGCCCTGGTATGGGACCGTATCCCCAGGGCTTCTTCACTGGAGACACTATCTTCCTGTAGCCCTCCTGGGCTCAGTCCCCATTCAGTCCCAGCAGCCAGCCAGGAGCTCCTTCATTGCTCCCCTATGTGTATACTATGTTCATGCTGTGCAGAAAGGTCCTCATGACCATGCACTTGCAATCAAGTGCTTTGTAAAGCCAGAGATGGAGGAGGCCTGGGAAGAAGATATGTGTCACTATCAGCATATGGGAATCCTCCTTTAACTTAGACGGCAGCACAGCTGTTTGCATATTCAAGTCCCAGCAGGGACAAATTTCTCCCGTTTGCATTGACTTACCTGCCAGACCCCGGCCTTCACTCTTACACTGTGGATTTCACAGAACTCATAGAATCATAGAAGATTAGGGTTGGAAGAGACCTCAGGAGGTCATTTAGTCCAAACCCCGGCTCAAAGCAGGACAAACACCAACTAAATCATCCCAACCAGGGCTTTGTCAAGCCGGGCCTTAAAAACCTCTAAGGATGTAGATTCCACCACCTCCCTAGGTAACCCATTCCAATGCTTCACTGCCCTCCTAGTGAAATAGTGTTTCCTAATATCCAACCTAGACCTCCCACACTGCAACGTGAGACCATTGTTCCTTGTTCGGTCATCTGCCACCACAGAGAACAGCCGAGCTCCATCCTCTTTGGAACCCCCCCCTTCAGGTAGTTGAAGGCTGCTATCAAATCCCGCCTCATTCTTCTCTTCTGCAGACTAAACAAGCCCAGTTCCCTCAGCCTCTCCTCGTAAGTCATGTGCCCCAGCCCCCTAATCATTTTCGTTGCCTCTGCTGGACTCTCTCCAATTTGGTTCCAACTTGGTTCACAAAACGTAGGCCGAAGTTCCCTTACCAGTGTAATTTCTTCAGCTAGAGTCTAACTTGACACAACCGATACCTGCTGCCACAAGAGAGCTGCTCTATGGTTTGCCATCCTGCCTTTGGAGGTGCCCTGCAGGCATGCCAACGGCACCCTGAAATTTTTCACATGGTCCGCACAGCTGAACCACTCTCACTTTAACTTAGCCCGGCATCTACACATCAACTTTTGTATCTTACAGTAGGCAAGCCCCCCTCAAGGTGCACCCCCTGAGGCTCCCTGCTGCCCATCTCCTGGCTGGCTCCCCTGTGCAGGCACTCACCACAGTTCCCTGTTACTTGTTGCAGGTTGTGAGGCTGTCATCGAGTGAGTCCTATGGGCAGAGCCGAGGGGACGTGGGCTGCTGGATGGGGGCGAGGACAGGCAGGCCCCTGCAGGGCAGCCCTGGGGCAGGAGCTGGCCCCATGGCAGTAGTGAGGAAGAACTGTGCTGGCTGCCCCACTGCTCACTCGGGTTTGGCCCCACGGACTCCATCATGACGGGAGGCGGGGGCATGGTGCCAAAACTGAGGGAGTATCTTGCTCTCCCTTAATCCCTTCATAGGCACATAGTCTAGGCCACAATCCAGCCTTGTGAATGCAATACACTCTCATTATTAACCTCAAATCTACAATACAGTAAATGTATGTTCAGTGTCTTTCTTAGGGTTAGAGTGTGATTTTGGGCAAAGGCCAGAGCAAAGGACGGGGCATTTGCTGCTCAGTAACCCACAAAGTCACAAATCTCCCCTTGGTTCCTCTCTTGGGAAAGAATCTGCCTCCTCCATCCTCCTGAGCTGCTCCTAGTTACCTCTGACACCTGGGTGAAACATCCAGGTCACAGACTAGCCCTTCCAATATTAGACCTGCTCTTGTATTAATTATGACTGTTTTCTTTATTATATTAATATTTTGGTCACTTTCTTACCAGTTAAATGATTGAACCCTGCCTGTGATGGGGTCTACAGACTCACACTGAACTAAAGCTGGGAGTACAGCAATATTGGGCTAGGGAGGCCCTATCCCTCAACACACGAAGGGCATGTTCCAGATGGAGGAACAGTTTAAAAGGTAGCCCAGGAAAAGTGGGGAATGAGCTGGGAGTGGCACCAGGAAGCAAGGCTGGATGCCGAGAGCTGTGCCAGGAGTGGCAATAGCTTTGTGGAGGCTGCTCTGGTGCCAGGGACTTGGGTTCCCACCCACCCCTTTGGGAGCTAAAAGCCCTAAGGGAGATATGACTGACTCAACGGGACCCTCAGAGACTGAGGAGAATTTGCTAAACCAGCGACCACACCCCAAACGGAGCTGTTCCAGACTGGTGGGAAGTGACCCAGGGGAAAACATTATTTGGGGT
>NW_020713380.1:0-4261 GCF_002925995.2 Terrapene triunguis | reverse complement strand
TGAAGCACTAGAATGGGTTACCTAGGGAGGTGGTAGAATCCCCTTCCCTAGAGGTTTTTAAGGCCCGTCTTGACAAAGCCCTGGCTGGGATGATTTAGTTGGGGATTGGTCCTGCTTTGAGCAGGGTGTGGGACTAGATGACCTCCTGAGGTCCCTTACAACCCTGATATTCTATGATTCTAACCCCCTCTCCCTGGAAGAGGAAACGCTCATAGTGACCTGGCCGGGAGCTGTGTCACAAAGAGGAGGCTGCAGTTCCTGGAGTGAGACAGGTTCGCAGGGCTAGAGGATGATGGGAGGGATGCCGCCAGAGGAGGGTGCAATGCCTGGCCAGAGCTAATCCCCAGAGTGACCAGGAGGAGATGCCAATGACAGGAAGTGGACCCTGTGACAGAGGCCTTTGGTTTTGCATTGAGGGGAGGGGGTTTGGATGCTGATATGGAAACTTCCACGTGTGTCGTTCAGTGGACAAATGTATCTGGTACTGGGAAGGGGAGCTGGGAGGTTACATCATCTCCCCAGGCAGGAGTTTGGGATTGAGTTCTGGGGTATTAGAAAGGAGATGTGTTTCTGTTACTCACTGGTGGGGCTATCAACCCATGGAACTGCCAAGACCACAATCAGAAGGGCAGAGCTGGGCATTTGAGTGTGGAAGAGGGCCTGCTAGTGTCACTGTTCCATTGCCAAACATTGCTGCTCATCTTCCCAGGAAGTGTGCTTGTAGTGTAATGAACTGTGCACCACTGCTCTCCGTGGGTGCAATCAGAGTGGCTCTACTGTGTGTCATAGGCCCTACGCTGGTAACAGCTAAGGGATATTCACCTTTAGTTTCAGTAGAAGCCCTGGGCTTTTGAAGCAGGGGATCTGCACGCCCCGCCCCCCAATTACATTAAGATCTTGTCTATACTGTAATTTTTAGCAACTGAGTGACCCAATTTATACCAGCACAGTTTATCCTGGTTTGACACTGGCATAAATTGCACTAGTGCAAATTGCCTTGCCTCAATGTAGTGTCTATATTAGCAATTTGCACTGGGCCAGCAGTGCTGGTGTCTGAAATCCCAGTGTAGACAAGGCTTAAGGTGCAAAAGGTTGAGATGTCACAGTCCACACATGCAACCCACCAGCACAAGTTATCCAGTAAGGCTAGACTCAACAAAGTGAAAAACAAGCAGGAAAAAATGACCCTCCTCTCAGAAAGCTCAACCTTTCGGTCCTTTTGACACCACAAGGAAGCAATGAGAGGCACAACCCCAGTTTTAATCATTTGTAGAGCACCTTTCACTGCCCCTCTCTTCTCTGACATGCACTTTCCCTGTCAGGAATCAGTTTCCTATTTCTCTCTTTCTTGGAGAAGAACATCTGGCCCAGAACTGCCACCTGCATAATGTCCCAAATGCCGTGATGATATTCTCCTGTTTGCCTTATATTCTGGGAGGGTCCATGTGACTCCGACAAGATCCTTTTAGGGATTCCAAAAAATGCACTTTCCTCTCGTTGCTCATTTTTCATTTCTCCTCATAACAGAATAATAAGAATGCTGATAACGAATCGAGAGAAGACCTCTCCTCCATGGCCGTGGAGTGCCAGGAATAGGGGTGCCAACAAAACGGTACTCAGTTGTGTGGGAGGGATATTGTGCCTAGTTCTGACACAGAGGGTTATCGGTGGGTTACCAGTAAACTCAGCTGCACAGATTAGCATAGAAAGAGCACGCTTCCCTTTGAAGCAGAGAAGGAAAATGTAATCCTCCTATTCTGCGCCTGTCTCTGCCAGAAGCAAGCAGGGGTACCCAGTGCTGTGAAAGTACTTCACCACTACCAGCCCTTAGCATGGAGCAGTCTCGTCTATGTCTGCTGTAGCGCAGTTCCCTGAAACCAGCAACCTCTGGCGAGCCCTGACTTCCAGGCTCCCTCTGTGCAGGCAGTGATAGGCCATCCCCAAGGGAACAGGATCAGGTCCTTGATAACATCGCAGCACTGAGAGAGATTTTATAGTGAAAATGATCATCAGGTTATTATCAAAAGCTAAGATTTAAGAGATAGGGAGTCAGGAGAATGGAAACAGAAATGATTACATGTAAAACAAAATAATAGAACGTGAACCTGGGTCCACACTTGATAAAGGTTACCATTCCTATATAATAAAGTCAATCTTTCCCCAAAAGTTTAGTCTTTTGCAGAGTTGGCTGGTTTCAGATAAACCAGGGTCCAAACGTTCATGAATCACCCCTCTTCCCTATGGTTGTCCTCGGTGAATGGATAACAGGGTGCTTTCCTTGTCCCCCATTTATAGTCCAGTAAACCTTTGAAATGCTCCCCTCATTGTTGTTCTCCAGTGAGCTCTTCCCTGTTGATTTCACATCCCCCTCTTGGTTCTATATGCAAATGGGGCATCCATTGGTTGGCTTACAATGCTTAATTTACATATGAACCACGTCAGACAGGCGAACATACATCCTTTGTCTGGCAGGAACTCCTTTTCTCTTTGGCTGTTGACAGACATTGCAGTACATATACACATCTCCTTAACTATCATCCCACAATGACTATGAGGATCAGCATGACATAAGCTTTTATTAGAGACCTCACCATGAAAGCAGTGTAGTAGGTGTAGTGAGTTTGTCAGGCCTGTTAGGCGTTGCTGATGTAGAGTACTGAACTCTTTGCCTGTTGCTGTTGGCACCAATAAGCCTCTGTGTCACAGGCCCCCATTTCCCTAGTATCTGAGCACCTCACATGTTTAATGTTTTCAGCCTCACAGCACCCTGGGAGGTAGGGAAGTGCTGTTAGCCCAATTGTACAGATGGGGAAACTGAGGCACAGATTGGCTGCCTGTCGCAGAGCAAGGAACTGAACCCAGTCTCCCAGAGCAGCACTCTAAGCACTGGACAAGCCTTCCTCCCTCAATAGGACATTAGAAGTTTTAATGAATCATAGAATCATAGAATATCAGGGTTGGAAGGGACCTCAGGAGGTCATCTAGTCCAACCCCCTGCTCAAAGCAGGACCAATTCCCAACTAAATCATCCCAGCCAGGGCTTTGTCAAGCCGGGCCTTAAAAACCTCCAAGGAAGGAGACTCCACCACCTCCCTAGGTAACGCATTCCAGTGTTTCACCACCCTCCTAGTGAAATAGTGTTTCCTAATATCCAACCTGGACCTCCCCTACTGCAACTTGAGACCATTGCTCCTTGTTCTGTCATCTGCCACCACTGAGAACAGCCGAGCTCCATCCTATTTGGAACCCCCCTTCAGGTAGTTGAAGGCTGCTATCAAATCCCCCCTCAGTCTTCTCTTCTGGAGACTAAACAATCCCAGTTCCCTCAGCCTCTCCTCATAAGTCATGTGCTCCAGACCCCTAATCATTTTTGTTGCCCTCCGCTGGACTCTTTCCAATTTTTCCACATCCTTCTTGTAGTGTGGGGCCCAAAACTGGACACAGTATTCCAGATGAGGCCTCACCAATGTCGAATAAAGGGGAACGATCACGTTCCTCGATCTGCTGGCAATGCCCCTACTTATACAGCCCAAAATGCCGTTAGCCTTCTTGGCAACAAGAGCACGCTGTTGACTCATATCCAGCTTCTCGTCCACTGTGACCCCTAGGTCCTTTTCTGCAGAACTGCTACCTAGCCATTCGGTCCCTAGTCTGTAGCAGTGCATGGGATTCTTCCGTCCTAAGTGCAGGACTCTGCACTTATCCTTGTTGAACCTCATCAGGTTTTTTTTGGCCCAATCCTCTAATTTGTCTAGGTCCCTCTGTATCCGATCCCTACCCTCTAGTGTATCTACCACGCCTCCTAGTTTAGTGTCATCTGCAAACTTGCTGAGAGTGCAGTCCACACCATCCTCCAGATCATTAATAAAGATATTAAACAAAACCGGCCCCAGGACCGACCCTTGGGGCACTCCGCTTGAAACCGGCTGCCAACTAGACATGGAGCCATTGATCACTACCCGTTGAGCCCGACGATCTAGCCAGCTTTCTATCCACCTTACAGTCCATTCATCCAGCCCATACTTCTTTAACTTGGCGGCAAGAATACTGTGGGAGACCGTATCAAAAGCTTTGCTAAAGTCAAGGAATAACACATCCACTTCTTTCCCCTCATCCACAGAGCCAGTTATCTCATCAATGAGACCAGCGTGGTCCAGGACCCTAAGAGACTGAGGAGAATTTGCTAAACCAGCGACCACACCCCAAACTGAGCAGTTCCAGACTGGTGGGAAGTGACCCAGGGGAAAACATTATTTGGGGT
>NW_020713379.1:0-5957 GCF_002925995.2 Terrapene triunguis | reverse complement strand
GTCTCTGTACACAGAGAGCTGTTACCCTTCCCTTTATAGTTATGACACGCCCCCCAAATCACAGATAGTGTTGGACGTCCGGTTCCACACTGGCTGTGATTTCTTCCTGGAGTTCTAGGAGAAAACAGAGTTAATAAGACACATGTATCTTTAGACATACTACTGATTATATAAAAACTAACAATATGTTTCATTCCAAGAACAATTGTTAACCAGTTAACTCTGGGAAACTTTCCCGGGAGAGTGCATCAGCCACTTTGTTAGAAGCTCCCGAAATGTGTTGTATTTCAAAATCAAAATCTTGGAGAGCTAAACTCCACCGAAGAAGTTTTTTGTTATTTCCCTTGGCGGTATGAAGCCACTGTAGCGCAGCATGGTCTGTTTGTAGTTGGAAACGCCGTCCCCAAACATATGGGCGTAGCTTTTCCAGCGCGTACACAATGGCGTAGCATTCCTTTTCGCTGATTGACCAGTGGCTTTCCCTCTCAGACAGTTTCTTGCTGAGAAACACGACAGGATGGAATTCTTGATCCGGTCCTTCCTGCATTAAAACTGCTCCCACGCCTCGCTCGGACGCATCTGTGGTTACTAGGAACGGTTTGTCAAAGTCTGGGGCCCTTAGCACAGGGTCAGACATGAGTGTTGCCTTAAGCTGGTTAAAGGCCTCTTGACACTCATCAGTCCACTGAACTGTATTTGGCTGTTTCTTTTTGGTTAGGTCTGTCAGCGGGGCGGCAATTTGGCTGTAGTGTGGTACAAATCGCCTATAATATCCGGCCAAGCCTAAGAAGGATTGGACCTGTTTCTTTGACTTTGGAACCGGCCACTTTTGGATAGCATCCACTTTGGCCTGTAGGGGATTTATAGTTCCTTGACCCACCTGGTGCCCCAGGTACGTCACTCTGTTTTGGCCTATTTGACACTTTTTAGCCTTAACAGTTAGTCCTGCCTGTCGGATGCGCTCGAAGACTTTTTCCAGGTGCTCCAGGTGTTCTGTCCATGAATCAGAAAAAATGGCCACATCATCGAGGTAGGCAACTGCAGATTCTCCCAATCCCGCTAGGAGACCATCTACAAGTCTTTGGAAGGTGGCGGGTGCATTTCGCAACCCGAAAGGGAGTACATTGAATTCGTACACCCCTGCCTGGGTGACGAAGGCTGACCTTTCCTTAGCGGGTTCATCTAGTGGTACTTGCCAGTACCCTTTGGTTAAGTCTAAAGTAGAGATGAATTGGGCATGTCCCAATTTCTCCAATAGCTCATCTGTGTGTGGCATTGGATAGTTGTCAGGACGAGTTACAGCATTTAGCTTACGGTAGTCCACGCAAAAGCGTATTTCCCCATCTGGTTTGGGAACTAGAACCACTGGAGATGCCCATGCACTGTTAGAGGGGCGGATTATACCCATCTGTAGCATGTCCTGGATCTCCCTTTGTATAGCAGCTTGGGCATGAGGTGACTCCCGGTAGGGTGGGGTTCTAATTGGGTGAGCATTACCTGTGTCAATGGAGTGGTATGCCCGTTCGGTCCGTCCTGGAGTGGCTGAGAAAATCGGTGCAAAGCTTGTGCACAGCTCCTTGATCTGCTGTCGCTGCAGACGTCCCAGGGTCGTGGAGCGGTTCACCTCTTCCACGCCACCATTCCTTGTTCCTTCGTAGTAGACACCTGCAGGCCACTCCGCGTCATCTGTTTCCTGGGCTGTAAACTGGCAAACGTTTAACCCTCTGGAATAAAAGGGCTTAAGAGAATTAACATGGTATACCTTAGGCTTTATGTTGGAGGTGGGGGAGGCTATGAGATAGTTAACAGCTCCTAGGCGCTCCTGGACCGTGAATGGTCCTTCCCACGACGCTTCCATTTTATGGGCCTGGAGCGCCTTTAAGACCATGACTTGGTCTCCTACTTTGAAGGACCGTTCTCTGGAATGTTTATCATACCAGGCCTTTTGCTCTTCCTGAGCATCCTTTAGGTTTTCTTTAGCAAGGGCTAAAGAGTGTCGGAGGGTGTTTTGTAGGTTGCTTACAAAGTCTAGAATGTTAGTTCCTGGAGAAGGCGTAAACCCCTCCCATTGCTGCTTCACCAACTGTAATGGCCCCTTAACCTCGCGGCCATACACAAGTTCAAATGGTGAAAACCCTAAACTGGGATGTGGAACAGCCCTGTAGGCAAAAAGCAACTGCTGCAACACTAGGTCCCAATCATTGGAGTGTTCATTTATGAATTTACGTATCATGGCCCCCAAAGTTCCATTAAACCTCTCCACCAGACCATTGGTTTGATGGTGATGAGGGGTGGCAACCAAGTGATTCACCCCATGAGCTTCCCACAGGTTTTTCATGTTCCCTGCCAGGAAATTAGTTCCCGAATCTGTAAGGATGTCGGAGGGCCAACCTACCCTGGCAAAAATGTCTGCTAATGCCTGGCACACACTTTTAGTCTTGGTGTTGCTTAAGGGTACAGCTTCCGGCCATCGGGTAGCAAAATCCATGAAAGTCAGTACGTACTGCTTTCCTCTGGGTGTCTTCTTTGGGAAAAGACCCAGAATATCCACAGCTACTCGCTGAAATGGGACCTCAATTATGGGTAGTGGCTGGAGAGGGGCTTTAACCTGGTCTTGGGGCTTTCCCACTCGTTGGCACACCTCACAAGACCGGACATAATTAGCAACGTCCTTGCCCATTCCCTCCCAGTGGAAGGACTTCCCCAACCGGTCTTTGGTTCTGTTCACCCCAGAATGGCCACTGGGATGATCATGGGCTAAGCTCAAGAGCTTTACCCGATACTTAGTGGGAACTACCAACTGTTTTTGAGGATGCCAGTCTTCCTGGTGCCCACCAGAAAGAGTCTCCTTGTATAACAGTCCTTGTTCTACAACAAACCGGGATCGGTTAGAAGAGCTGAGAGGCGGTGGGGTGCTCTGCGCCGCCGCCCAAGTTTTCTGAAGGCTGTCATCTGCTTCCTGCTCGGCCTGGAACTGTTCCCTTGATGCTGGAGACATCAGTTCCTCCTTGGACTGTGGACTGGGGCTTGGTCCCTCTGGAAGCGATGCAGGTGCTGGGGCTGTTTTCATTGACTGTGAACCGCTGTCCTCTGGTGCACTATGTGGTATCTCAGGCTCTGGCTGAGCCTCTTGGGTAGGGTTATCTGCTGCTTCCGCCAGTTCAGGCTCGCTGGTGCCCTCTGGCATTGGAGTTGTAGACGGGGTTGCAAGCGCTGGACTCAGTGCTGGCAATGGTTCTGGTGCTGGTTGCGTTGCCAGTTCCGGTTCTGGGACTGGCTTTGGCTGGGTCTCTGGGATTGGATCCACTACGGCTGTTGCAGTCGTTGGCAGGGGATCCGGTTCCACCACCTGTGTTTGGGTCTCCGGTAACACAGACGGGGCTCTGGTGGACGGCTCAGGAACAGGGATGCGGGTGAAAGCTTGCTTAGCCTGGCTGCGGGTGACTATTCCCACCCTCTTGGCTAGCTTCACATGGTTGGCCAAGTCTTCCCCCAGCAGCATGGGGATGGGATAATTGTCATATACTGCAAAAGTCCACATTCCTGCCCAGCCCTTGTACTGGACATGCAACTGGGCTGTAGGCAAGGTTACAGACTGTGACACGAAGGGTTGAATTGTCACTGTAGCCTCCGGGTTGATGAGTTTGGGGTCCACTAGGGATTGGTGGATAGTTGACACTTGTGCCCCAGTATCCCTCCAAGCGATAACCTTCTTTCCGCCCACTCTCAAGGTTTCCCTTCGCTCCGAGGGTATGAGAGAGGCATCTGGGTCTGGGGATCTTTGGTGTGATTGGGGTGTAATGAACTGTAATCGGTTAGGGTTCTTGGGGCAGTGAGCCTTTATATGCCCCAGTTCATTACATTTAAAACATCGCCCTGCTAAGGTATCACCGGGGCGATGTTGGTTGGTGGAGACTGGTGGGGTGGGGTGAGAAGGCGTCTGGGGTTTCCCTTGGGAGGTGGGTGGGGCCTTGGGTTGTCCCCGGTGATAAGGTTTTGTTTCGGCTTGCCCCTTCTGATATTCGCTCCAACTGCTACTAGCTTTTTTCTTTTCTGTCACCTCCACCCATTTGGCTCCAATCTCCCCCGCCTCGGTTACAGTTTTGGGCTTCCTATCTAGGATGTACCTTTCTATTTCCTCAGGAACACCCTCTAAAAACTGCTCCATTTTTACTAGGGAAAGCAGATCTTCCAGAGATTTAACATTTGCTCCTGATACCCAGGCATCACAATTTTTGTCAATGTGGTAGGCATGCCGGGTAAATGACACATCTGGTTTCCACCTTAGGGCTCTGAACCGCCGACGGGCATGCTCAGGTGTTAGCCCCATTCTGATTCTGGCCTTGTTTTTAAAAAGTTCATAACTGTTCATGTGTTCCTTAGGCATTTCAGCCGCCACTTCTGCTAAGGGTCCACTGAGCTGCGGTCTCAGCTCTACCATGTACTGGGGTAGAGGGATGCTGTATCCAAGGCAGGCCCTTTCAAAATTTTCTAAGAAGGCCTCAGTATCATCGCCTGCCTTGTAGGTGGGGAATTTCCTGGGATGGGAAGTGGTACCTGGAGAGGAGTTGTTAGGATGGTCTGCTGCATTCTGCCTAGTCCTTGCTGCTTCCAGTTCCATCTCTTTTTCTTTCAGCTCCATCTCTCTCTTGTGGGCCTCCTGTTTGGCTTTTTCTTCTCTTTCATGCTGCTCTGCCTCGAGTTTTTTAATTTCAAGCAGTCTCTGATGTTTTCTCTCGTTTTCTTCTGCTTCTAGTCTGGCCAGTTCTATTTTGTTAGTTACTTCTTTGGCAGTCATTTTTCTGTTTTCTTGTGCTGGGTCACACCCTCTGCAGTTGACTGAAACTGGGATGTACTTAGCTCTGGCTGCTGCTGAGTTAACAGAGACTTTCTAACAAGCTACTCCCGAGGATGTAAAAAGAAAAAAAAAACAATTCAGCCTGTAAATTACCTTTACCAGTCAGTCAAAGTTTGCTCCCTTTGAACCCTTCTCTTAATAAAGCCCCTTGTTAAAAAAAAACTTAACACCTCTGCCTTCAGGCAAGGAGAGATAAGATATGCATCTACCTTCAGCTCTGCTCTCCAAGCAGCTAGAAGGAAAAAAAAAATCTCTTACTGGCTTTTGGGTTTAAACGATCTCCACCGCTATGCCACCATGTCAAGGCTGGATCCCCACTTTGAACTTTAGGGTTCAAATGTAGGGGCCTGCATGAAAACTTCTAAGCTTATCTACCAGCTTAGCTTTGGTTCGCTGCCACCATCACAAGAATTCCCTCCCTGGGAAGCCTTGAGAAACCTTTCACCAATTCCCTGGTGAACACAGATCCAAACCCCCTTGGATCTTAAAACAAGGAGAAATTAACCATCCCCCCTCCTTCCTCCCACCCTCCTTTCACCAACTCCTGGTGAATACAGATCCAAACCCCCTTGGATCTTAAAACAAGGAGAAATCAATCTGATTCTTAAAAAAGAAGGCTTTTAATTAAAGAAAAAGGTAAAAATCATCTCTGTAAAATCAGTATGGAGAATACTTTACAGGGTAATCAAACTTAAAGAGCTCAGAGGACCCCCCTCTGTCTTAGGTTCAAAGTACAGCAAACAAAGATACACACTCTGGTAAAAAGGTACATTTACAAGTTGAGAAAACAAAGTAAATCTAAGACGCCTTGCCTGTCTTTTACTTACTAGTTTGAAATAGGAGAGACTTGTTTAGAAAGATGGGGAGAACCTGGATTGATGTCTGGTCCCTCTCAGTCCCAAGAGCGAACCACCCTTAAAACAAAGAGCACACACAAAAGCCTTTCCCCCCTCCAAGATTTGAAAGTATCTTGCCCCCTTATTGGTCCTTCGGGTCAGGTGTCAGCCAGGTTACCCGAGCCTCTTAACCCTTTACAGGTAAAAGGATTTGGAGTCTCTGTACACAGAGAGCTGTTACCCTTCCCTTTATAGTTATGACA
>NW_020713378.1:0-2247 GCF_002925995.2 Terrapene triunguis | reverse complement strand
CTGGAGAGCCTAAAGGAAGCATTTACTATGAAATAAACATGCAGACAATCTGCTTAAATGAGATATACATGTGATCAGACAGGAAAATGAACATTCTTCTGATTTAAAAACAGACATGAAAAAAAATCCAACTTCAAACCAATATGTAATTTCATCTATGAAGCTATCAGGCACCGTTCATAACTTCAGAATGAAAATCTTTTTTTTTTTTAATTGTAAGAGAATCAAGTCTTAGGTTTTTGAATGCTCAAACCACAGAGACATTTCACCAGAGCCAAGGTGACATCCAATAGCCAATTAATTCACTCCCCAAACAGATCAACTCTCCTACTAATTCAAGTATCCATACCCTGACCCAGGCAGCTAAACTCAAAGGGTAGGATACACCATACCATGTACTCGTATTTTGCCCAACAAAATCTGTTTTATTAGAAAAGCTGGACAGTGTCATTCCAGATAAAGGGTTATGTTCACTTCTGGCCCCCGTTATAACTGGGACAGTGTACCATGATCAGAAATTACCAAATCCCATGCCATTGATGGCTCACTTGTAGTGCTATCTCTGCCCTCCATTCCATGTACTCTGTTCACCCCCACCTGTGGTCGGTCTCCTCATCTTTGCTCCATTTTGCTTATGCCATCTACTCACTTCCCCCATTACCATGTTTCCTGATGACTAGGCTCCTAAAAGTAACGGGTGGAATACACCATCTAGACGGTAACTTGTAGAGCAGCTCAGGGTTCCAGTGCCGAAAATAATCCAATGAAAAGAACTCGGATTCTAAAAGAAGTCTAACAAGAAGGGGCTCCTGGCCCAGAGCAGCACCTCACTCTCTCTTCTCTATCTGTCAGGGGCTGGATGGTCTTGATGGCTAAAGACTAGGACACGTGGGTTCTCATCCTAGTTCTGAGATGGGAATGTGGGCTAGTGGGCCAGAGGTACTGAGACTAGTGATTCCTGGGTTCTGGCCTAGCTCTGCCACTGACCTGCTCTGTTACTATAGGTAATTTCACTTCCCCGATCCCTCCCTATGCCTCAGTTTGTCCTTTGTAAAATAAGGGATAATGAATCTGACCCACCTCTCTGTGGGTTATGATGCTTAATTCAATAATGTTCATTTCTCTAATGGAAAACAGTAAAGAATGGCAAGTTATTGTTGTGATTATTATTAATTTGATAAAAACGTGTGTTGGGGCAGGGAAGAAAAGCTTAAAGCTGGTTACTTCAAACATGAAGGGTTTTATTTTCTTCTTGTAATATATTTCTGTTGATTAATCCAGGGGTCAGAGTGCTACGCATACTTTTAGAAGCAGTTACTAATTTCTACTAGCAAACTAGCCTTGCATACTGCTTTAATGCTGTTGAAAATTCATCATCGTCTAAGGACAAAACAACTTATACAAAAAACAAAATAAAATTAATACAATTCTTTGCTTCGTAGTCACTGGATGTTGATTCATTATAATGTTCATATGTGACTTTTTACAGCAAAATTATCCTAAGAGGAACAGTTCATGGGGATAAGGGATAATTTAAAATGAGAGAGATGGATAGACCCCTTAGTATAATGCATTACCCTTTCCCACACCAACAGGATGTTGACTCTTCACCATTATTTATCATGGATTTCAGCATTCTTGCCTAATTCCATGTTCCTTATAATACAGTGGCAGCCTTTTTCTTCATCGCTCTCCCAACAGCATCATAGGGGTTCGGTCCAACTGATTAATTTTGCATGAAGCACACACTTGATCACTGCAATTTACTGCTAAAAAAGCTGACCGTTACATATTCTGCTTCAGCCTTTAGGCTGTTAGCATGGAGGCTGGTTAAAGTTCACAAGATGGAGTTACTGTGGCTCACTTAGACCCAGAGCAGGGGGGTTTCATCGGCACTTATGGCCTTCCACTTCCCCGAGTTACCTGGTAGCTATGCCTAGTGACGCCAGCAGGTGCACTCAGCCAAAGGGCCAAGCAGCACCCACGCCAGGTTTATCAGCATTTACATAGACAGAGATCCACAAGGCACATCCCTCCCCTGGGCTGCTCTGGCCAAGGCCAGGAACCTCGCTGTGAGCAGGGACCCTCAGAGCCAGTTCTATGGCCCAGTGCAGCAGAAACACAGCAACGCCCTGCAGGCAGGACCCAAATGGGGGGTGGTCAAAGAACTGATTCTCCACTGACCCCTCGCAACAACCCACAACCAGCTCCCCTCAAACTCCCCCTCCCCTCACCCACATCTGTAAC
>NW_020713377.1:0-2247 GCF_002925995.2 Terrapene triunguis | reverse complement strand
CTGGAGAGCCTAAAGGAAGCATTTACTATGAAATAAACATGCAGACAATCTGCTTAAATGAGATATACATGTGATCAGACAGGAAAATGAACATTCTTCTGATTTAAAAACAGACATGAAAAAAAATCCAACTTCAAACCAATATGTAATTTCATCTATGAAGCTATCAGGCACCGTTCATAACTTCAGAATGAAAATCTTTTTTTTTTTTAATTGTAAGAGAATCAAGTCTTAGGTTTTTGAATGCTCAAACCACAGAGACATTTCACCAGAGCCAAGGTGACATCCAATAGCCAATTAATTCACTCCCCAAACAGATCAACTCTCCTACTAATTCAAGTATCCATACCCTGACCCAGGCAGCTAAACTCAAAGGGTAGGATACACCATACCATGTACTCGTATTTTGCCCAACAAAATCTGTTTTATTAGAAAAGCTGGACAGTGTCATTCCAGATAAAGGGTTATGTTCACTTCTGGCCCCCGTTATAACTGGGACAGTGTACCATGATCAGAAATTACCAAATCCCATGCCATTGATGGCTCACTTGTAGTGCTATCTCTGCCCTCCATTCCATGTACTCTGTTCACCCCCACCTGTGGTCGGTCTCCTCATCTTTGCTCCATTTTGCTTATGCCATCTACTCACTTCCCCCATTACCATGTTTCCTGATGACTAGGCTCCTAAAAGTAACGGGTGGAATACACCATCTAGACGGTAACTTGTAGAGCAGCTCAGGGTTCCAGTGCCGAAAATAATCCAATGAAAAGAACTCGGATTCTAAAAGAAGTCTAACAAGAAGGGGCTCCTGGCCCAGAGCAGCACCTCACTCTCTCTTCTCTATCTGTCAGGGGCTGGATGGTCTTGATGGCTAAAGACTAGGACACGTGGGTTCTCATCCTAGTTCTGAGATGGGAATGTGGGCTAGTGGGCCAGAGGTACTGAGACTAGTGATTCCTGGGTTCTGGCCTAGCTCTGCCACTGACCTGCTCTGTTACTATAGGTAATTTCACTTCCCCGATCCCTCCCTATGCCTCAGTTTGTCCTTTGTAAAATAAGGGATAATGAATCTGACCCACCTCTCTGTGGGTTATGATGCTTAATTCAATAATGTTCATTTCTCTAATGGAAAACAGTAAAGAATGGCAAGTTATTGTTGTGATTATTATTAATTTGATAAAAACGTGTGTTGGGGCAGGGAAGAAAAGCTTAAAGCTGGTTACTTCAAACATGAAGGGTTTTATTTTCTTCTTGTAATATATTTCTGTTGATTAATCCAGGGGTCAGAGTGCTACGCATACTTTTAGAAGCAGTTACTAATTTCTACTAGCAAACTAGCCTTGCATACTGCTTTAATGCTGTTGAAAATTCATCATCGTCTAAGGACAAAACAACTTATACAAAAAACAAAATAAAATTAATACAATTCTTTGCTTCGTAGTCACTGGATGTTGATTCATTATAATGTTCATATGTGACTTTTTACAGCAAAATTATCCTAAGAGGAACAGTTCATGGGGATAAGGGATAATTTAAAATGAGAGAGATGGATAGACCCCTTAGTATAATGCATTACCCTTTCCCACACCAACAGGATGTTGACTCTTCACCATTATTTATCATGGATTTCAGCATTCTTGCCTAATTCCATGTTCCTTATAATACAGTGGCAGCCTTTTTCTTCATCGCTCTCCCAACAGCATCATAGGGGTTCGGTCCAACTGATTAATTTTGCATGAAGCACACACTTGATCACTGCAATTTACTGCTAAAAAAGCTGACCGTTACATATTCTGCTTCAGCCTTTAGGCTGTTAGCATGGAGGCTGGTTAAAGTTCACAAGATGGAGTTACTGTGGCTCACTTAGACCCAGAGCAGGGGGGTTTCATCGGCACTTATGGCCTTCCACTTCCCCGAGTTACCTGGTAGCTATGCCTAGTGACGCCAGCAGGTGCACTCAGCCAAAGGGCCAAGCAGCACCCACGCCAGGTTTATCAGCATTTACATAGACAGAGATCCACAAGGCACATCCCTCCCCTGGGCTGCTCTGGCCAAGGCCAGGAACCTCGCTGTGAGCAGGGACCCTCAGAGCCAGTTCTATGGCCCAGTGCAGCAGAAACACAGCAACGCCCTGCAGGCAGGACCCAAATGGGGGGTGGTCAAAGAACTGATTCTCCACTGACCCCTCGCAACAACCCACAACCAGCTCCCCTCAAACTCCCCCTCCCCTCACCCACATCTGTAAC
>NW_020713376.1:2333-5603 GCF_002925995.2 Terrapene triunguis | reverse complement strand
CTGGAGAGCCTAAAGGAAGCATTTACTATGAAATAAACATGCAGACAGGATATACATGTGATCAGACAGGAAAATGAACATTCTTCTGATTTAAAAACAGACATGAAAAAAATCCAACTTCAAACCAATATGTAATTTCATCTATGAAGCTATCAGGCACCGTTCATAACTTCTGAATGAAAATCTTTTTTTTTTAATTGTAAGAGAATCAAGTCTTAGGTTTTTGAATGCTCAAACCACAGAGACATTTCACCAGAGCCAAGGTGACATCCAATAACCAATTAATTCACTCCCCAAAACAGATCAACTCTCCTACTAATTCAAATATCCATACCCTGACCCAGGCAGCTAAACTCAAAGGGTAGGATACACCATACCATGTAATCGTATTTTGCCCAACAAAATCTGTTTTATTAGAAAAGCTGGACAGTGTCATTCCAGATAAAGGGTTATGTTCATTTCTGGCCCCTGTTATAATTGGGACAGTGTACCATGATCAGAAATTACCAAATCCCATGCCATTGATGGCTCACTTGTAGTGCTATCTCTGCCCTCCATTCCATGTACTCTGTTCACCCCCACCTGTGGTCGGTCTCCTCATCTTTGCTCCATTTTGCTTATGCCATCTACTCACTTCCCCCATTACCATCTTTCCTGATGACTAGGCTCCTAAAAGTAACGGGTGGAATACACCATCTAGACGGTAACTTGTAGAGCAGCTCAGAGTTCCAGTGCTGAAAATAATCCAATGAAAAGAACTCGGATTCTAAAAGGAGTCTAACAAGAAGGGGCTCCTGGCCCAGAGCAGCACCTCACTCTCTCTTCTCTCTCTGTCAGGGGCTGGATGGTCTTGATGGCTAAAGACTAGGACACTTGGGTTCTCTTCCTAGTTCTGAGATGGGAATGTGGGCTAGTGGGCCAGAGGTACTGAGAATAGTGATTCCTGGGTTCTGGCCTAGCTCTGCCACTGACCTGCTCTGTTACTTTAGGTAATTTCACCTCCCCGATCCCTTCCTATGCCTCAGTTTGTCCTTTGTAAAATAAGGGATAATGAATCTGACCCACCTCTCTGTGGGTTATGATGCTTAATTCAATAATGTTCATTTCTCTAATGGAAAACAGTAAAGAATGGCAAGTTTATTGTTGTGATTATTATTAATTTGATAAAACGTTTGTTGGGGCAGGGAAGAAAAGCTTAAAGCTCGTTACTTCAAACATGAAGGGTTTTATTTTCTTCTTGTAATATATTTCTGTTGATTAATCCAGGGGTCAGAGTGCTACGCATACTTTTAGAAGCAGTTACTAATTTCTACTAGCAAACTAGCCTTGCATACTGCTTTAATGCTGTTGAAAATTCATCATCGTATAAGGACAAAACAACTTATACAAAAAACAAAATAAAATTAATACAATTCTTTGCTTCATAGTCACTGGATGTTGATTCATTATAATGTTCATATGTGACTTTTTACAGCAAAATTATCCTAAGAGGAACAGTTCATGGGGATAAGGGATAATTTAAAATGAGAGAGATGGATAGACCCCTTAGTATAATGCATTACCCTTTCCCACACCAACAGGATGTTGACTCTTCACCATTATTTATCATGGATTTCAGCATTCTTGCCTAATTCCATGTTCCTTATAATACAGTGGCAACCTTTTTCTTCATCGCTCTCCCAACAGCATCATAGGGGTTCGGTCCAGCTGATTAATTTTGCATGAACCACACACTTGATCACTGCAATTTACTGTGAGGAAAATTTTGTTTACCCCACCCCCAGCTTCACAAGTGCAGAAGGCACTCAGAGACCATAGACAAGAACAGGCTATAAATGAGAAGATTCCAACAGGCAGGGGAACTGATGTACATGCACTATGCAGTGTGGGGCTGGTAAGCCAGCCTGTTTCCCACCAGAGGGCCAAAAGTATTTCTGATTCTTATAAACTGTAACTATTAACCTGATTTTCCAACTGACCCTCCAGTTTAGCAGGTGCAAATTTGCTTCCTCAGTTAATTGTACCAACAATTTTGCGGGAAAAAATTGTGGGCCACAATTTATTGTGGATGCAAAATTTCAGCTGTGAAACTGGAGGCTCAGTTTGAAAATCAAACCCTTATGCCTACAAAAGAATATTTAAAAAAAAAAACATGCAAATTCATTAATAATTGTCAAACTCCATATAACAACATCCTATATTAAATCAGCCTTATCACTGCAAAATCCCATACAAGATTCACCATGAGCAGTCTTTCCTTAACTTCTGAAAACTGAGGCCCCCTTCAGTAAACTGAAATCAAACACTACCTCTCCCCCCCACTCACTAATACTGCCATCTAGTGTTAAAGGCCTAGCCATATTTTAGATCTTCATAATATACTTCCTCCTCTTTCTTACATGCTTTGAGCAGCAAAATAGTTCACAGTGCTGACTTTTAAAACAGCATCACTGGCATTTGAGTCAGTGCCCACTGAAATGAAAGGGGCACTTCACACCCCTCCAACCTCTTACTTCAGGGTCTCTGCAGACTCAGACAGACAACACTGCATCATCAATTACTTTCAAGTCACATTTTGATGGGTTTCTCTGCAACCATAACAGCTAGACTTACTTTTTAAAAAAATGAAAGCGAACACTAGGGAACAGTTGAGATGTGTGTATGTGCCCCCAGGACTCGTCTTTTAACCCCATGCCTTCATCGGGGAGTTGTGCCATACACTTCGGGAAACACTACCATAGTCACACACTCCATTTAATGGCATGCCATAATAAACCATCCTCACAACTGCCAAACTCCATCTGAATCTAGTGATGAGGGAACCTCAGACAATTCAATGTATGGACAGTTTATCTGAACTATCCAGAGCTATGGGGTAACCCTCCAGGTCCATGCAGTTATCTGCCCTCACCCACTCCTCCTTCAGCCTTACCCTGTGGTATTTTCCTGCAGCAAAGGAAGCTGGCATGGAACCTTCTTCCTGGATCTGTGGTGGACGGAGCTGCTATCCCACGGGGGTATTTGGGAGGCTGCTCCCCTCAAACCCTGGCAGCTGCGCAGCAGCAGCATGGAGCAGAGAGCTGGGCTGAGGATGCTGCTCCCTCACTAATGAGTCAGACCAGGACCCTGCGCCCCCGTGCCATGTTTTCAGGATTTACATAGACACAGATCCACAAGGCATGTCCATCCCGCAGGGCCGGTGCAAGGAAGTTTCGCGCCCTAGGCGAAACTTCCACCTTGCGCCCCCACCCAGCCCTGCGGCAGCTCCCC
>NW_020713376.1:0-2233 GCF_002925995.2 Terrapene triunguis | reverse complement strand
GGCAGCTCCCCCCCCCCCCCCCCCCCCCCCCCCCCCCCCACGGCAGCTCCCCACCCCCGGGGAGCCATGCGGCAGCTCCCCACCCCAGCTCACTTCTGCTCCATCTCCTCCCCGAGCACGCCGCCCCCACTCTAATTCTCCTCCCCTCCCACGCTTGCGGCGCCAAACAGCTGATTGGCGCTGCAAGTCTGGGAGGCGGGAGAAGTGGAGCGGCCCAGGAACGCTGTAAAAAAAATTGGGGGCACCGCTTTTTGGCGCCCCCAAATCTTGGCGCCCTAGGCAACCGCCTAGTTTGCCTTAATGGTAGCACCAGCCCTGCCCTCCCCCGGGCTGCCCCAGCCCAACCCACAGACCCCCCAGTGTGAGCAGGGAGCCCCAGCACCGGCTCCATGGCCCAGTGCAGCACAAACACAGCAGCGCACTGCAGACAGGGCCCATGAGGTGAGGGGCGTGGGGGTCACAAACTGATTCTTCACTGACCCCCTCCCAAAATCCCTCCACCAGCCCCCTCCAAACTCCCCATTTCCTCCCCTGACTAACCCCCTCCCCAACTCCTGCCCAGCTGTACCCCTTCCCCTCCCCAATTGATACCCCTCCCCTGACTTAACCCCTCTTTTCCCCACTCTCAAATTAGCCCCTCCTATAACTGACTCCCCCTCCCCTCTACTGACTGACCCCCCAAATTCCCCCTCCCTCATCCAACTAACCCCCACTACGGTTGCCAACCCTCCTGGTTTGGCTGGGAGTCTCCCAGAATCGGGCTCGATCTCCTGGAGACTCCTGAAGCCAAGCCGGGAGATCAGCCACTAAGAGACCGGTGGCGCAGCAGGGCTGAGGCAGGTCCCTGGCTGCCCTGGCCCCACATCGCTCCCGGAAGCAGCCAGCCTGTCCCTTCCTGCGGCCCCTAGGCGGGGAGGTTTGCAGGGGGTCTCCACGTGCTGCCCCCGCCGTGAGCGTCGACTCCGCAGCTCCCATTGGCCGCGGGGGCGGGACCTGTAGGCAAGGGCAGCGCGCGGAGACCCCCTGCCCCCGCAAGGGGTTGCAGGGAGGGACGTGCTGGATGCTTCCAGGAGCAGCGCAGAGCCAGGGCAGGCAGGGAGCCTGTCTCAGCCCCGATTCGCCGCCGACTGGGACTCGGAGCTGCCCGAGGTAAGTGCCGCCCGGCCAGATCCCGCACCCCACACCCGAGCCTGCACCCCGAGCCTCTTCCTGCACCCCAACCCCCAGCCCTGAGCCCTCTCACACCCAAACTCCCTCCCAGATCCCGTACCCCACACCCGAGCCCGCACTCCAAGCCCCTCCTGCACCCCAGCCCTGAGCCCCCCCACACACAAACTCCCTCCCAGATCCCGCATCCCACACCCCGTCCTCCACCCCTAGCCCCTCCTGCACCCCAACCCCCAGCACTGAGCCCCCTCCTGCACCCTAGCCCCTTTTCCCAGGCTCAGCCCAGAGCCCCCTCCCACACTGCGAACCCCTCAGCCCTAACCCAGAGCCCGCACCCCGTGCCCCATCCCAGTGATAGTGAGTGAGGGTGGGGGGGGATGGAGTGAGTGGGGGCGAGGCCTCAGGGAAGGGGCAGGGGCGGGGGAAGGGTGTTTGAGTTTTTCTGATTAGACAGCTGGGAACCCTACAAAACCCCCTTCACAATTAACACCCCTCCCAAGCTCCCGTCAACCAACTGACCCCCCAAATCCTCCCCTCTCCAACTGATCCCTCCTACCAAGCTCCTCCCTCCCCCATCCCTGGCCCCATCATGAATTCCCCCCTCTCTAGCCCCCGAGGGGCCCCTGAGCTCAACCCCTCCCCCCTGCTCCCCTGGAGTCAGTTATGTCGGTTTAACTGTCACCCCAGGAACATTCCAAGCTCCCCTCCTCCCAAGGGGCCACCTGCACCCTCGTTCGCGTCGGGGATGGGGGTTCATTTGCATAGAGGAGGCTGGAGCAGCCAATCAGGGGCTGGGCTGGGTGCTGGGGGGCTATGAAAGGCTCCCCAGGGCTCAGGGCACGCAGACCCCTGGCTGGACTATGCCTGTGCTGGGAGCCTTGGCAACAATTATCTTCAAGTCACATTTTGATGGGTTTCTCTGCAACCATAACAGCTAGACTAGGGTGACCAGACAGCAAGGGTGAAAAATGGGGACGGGGGTGGGGGGTAATAGGAGCCTATATAAGATAAAGCCCCAAATATCGGGACTGTCCCTATAAAATTGGGACATCTGGTCACCCTAGTA
>NW_020713375.1:0-1022 GCF_002925995.2 Terrapene triunguis | reverse complement strand
GATAGGACAAGAAGCAGTGGGCTTAAATTGCAGCAAGGGCAGTTTAGATTGTACATGAGGAAAAACTTCCTGTTAGAGTGGTTAAGCACTGGAATAAATTGCCTAGGGACAGGGCCGGTGCCACCATTAAGGCAAACTAGGCGGTTGTCTAGGGCACCAAGATTTGGGGGCGCCAAAAAGTGGTGCCCCCAATTTTTTTTTACAGTGTTCCTGGGCTGGGCTGCCGGCGGCGTGCTGACACGTGCAGCTCAGACTCCCTCTCCCAGCGCAGCGGCCACTTCTCCCGCCTCCCAAGCTTGCGGCGTCAATCAGCTGTTTGGCCCCGCAAGCCTGGAAGGGGAGGAGAATTAGAGCGGGGGCAGCGTGCTTGGGGAGGAGGCGAAGCAGAGGTGAGCTGGGGTGGGGAGCTGCCGCGGGGGGGGGAGGGGAGGCGCCTCAGGGCGGGGGTGGGGCGGGGAGCTGCCGCAGGGCTGGGGCGGGGGTGCAAGGTGGAAGTTTCGCCTAGGGTGCGAAACTTCCTTGCACCGGCCCTGCCTAGGGAGGTTGTGGAATCTCCATCATTGGGGATTTTTAAGAGCAGATTGGATAGGTATACTTAGTCCTGCCTTGAGTGCGGGGGACTGGACTAAATGACCTCTCGAGGTCCCTTCCAGTTCTATGATTCTATAACACATTTAGTTACAGACTGTAAGACATCCAGACAATTAGTTTTCCTGAACAATGTGACATCAAGTAAACTCTTATCCCAACACATATTAAGGTTAATTAAGAACAAAGATAGCAATCACACGAAACAGGTGAAGACAAAAACATCATCATTTCACTAGCTTTCATGCATTTAAAGCAATTGTAATTACTGGGCACATGCCAAGTACAGGTAATGTGATAACATCCCCTTTTGTTCTGTTCTAACAAGTGACTTGGTACATTTAACACTTCCTTGAGGGCGTGACCTTAGCTGGCTAGCTGTCAGCGCCACAGCAAGTTAGATCTAGAATTCTTGAGACCAACCAAGTTGCATT
>NW_020713374.1:0-2026 GCF_002925995.2 Terrapene triunguis | reverse complement strand
GAAGGCAACTTGGGTGAAAGTGATCATGAAATGGTAGAGTTCATGATTCTAAGGAATGGTAGGAGGGAGAACAACACAATAAAGACAATGGATTTCAAGAAGGCAGACTTTAGTAAACTCAGGAAGTTGGTAGGTAAAATCCCTTGGGAAGCAAGTCTAAGGGGAAAAACAATTGAAGACAGTTGGCAGTTTTCCAAAGAGACATTATTAAGGGCACAAGAGCAAACTATCCCACTGCGTAGGAAAGATAGGAAGTATGGCAAGAGACCACCCTGGCTTAACCAGGAGATCTTCAATGATCTAAAACTCAAAAAAGAGTCCTACAAAAAGTGGAAACTCGGTCAAATTATAAAGGATGAATATAAACAAATAACACAAGTATGTAGGGACAAAATTTAAAAAGCCAAGCCACAAAACGAGATCAAACTAGCTAGGGACATAAAAGGAAACAAGAAAACATTCTAAAAATACATTAGAAGCAAGAGAAAGACCAAGGACAGAGTAAGCCTGCTACTCAATGAGGGGGGAAAGACAACAACAGAAAATGTGGAAGTGGCAGAGTGCTTAATGACTTCTTTGTTTCGGTTTTCACCAAGAACGTTGGTGGCGATTGGACATCTAACATAGTGAATGCCAGTGAAAATGAGGTAGGATCAGAGTCTAAAAGAGGGAAAGAACAAGTCAAGAGTTACTTAGACAAGTTAGATGTCTTTAAATCACCAGGGCCTGATGAAATGTATCCTAGAATACTCAAGGAGCTGACTGAGGAGATATCTGAGCCATTAGCAATTATCTTTGAAAAGTCATGGAAGACAGGAGACATTCCAGAATACTGGAAAAGGGCAAATATAGTGCCCATCTATAAAAAGGGAAATAAGGACAACCCAGGGAATTACAGACCAGTCAGCTTAACTTCTGTACCCGGAAAGATAATGGAGCAAATAATTAAGCAATCAATTTGCAAATACCTAGAAGATAATAAGGTGATAAATAACAGTCAGCATGGATTTGTCAAGATCAAATCATGTCAAACCAACCTGATAGCTTTCTTTGACAGGGTAACAAGCTTGTGGATGGGGGGAAGCAGTAGATGTGGTATATCTTGACTTTAGTAAGGCTTTTGATACCGTCTTGCATGACCTTCTCATAAACAAACTAGGGAAATACAAACTAGATGTAGCTACTACAAGGTGGGTGTATAACTGGTTGGAAAATCATTCCCAGAGAGTAGTTATCAGTGGTTCACAGTCATGCTGGAAGGGCATAATGAGTGGGGTCCCGCAGGGATCGGTTCTGGGTCTGGTTCTGTTCAATATCTTCATCAATGATTTAGATAATGGCATAGAGAGTACACTTATAAAGTTTGCGGACGATACCAAGCTGGGAGGGGTTTCAAGTGCTTTGGAGGATAGGATTAAAATTTGAAATGATCCGGACAAACTGGAGAAATGGTCTGAAGTAAATAGGATGAAGTTCAATAAGGACTAATGCAAAGTACTCCAGTTAGGAAGGAACAATCAGTTGCACACATACAAAATGGGAAATGACTGCCTGGGAAGGAGTACTGCGGAAAGGGATCTGGGGGCATAGTGGATCACAAGCTAAATATGAGTCAACAGTGTAACGCTGTTGCAAAAAAACAAACATGATTCTGGGATGTATTAGCAGGAGTGTTGTAAGCAAGGCACGAGAAGTAATTCTTCCGCTCTACTCTGCGCTGATTAGGCCTCAACTGGAGTATTGTGTCCAGTTCTGGGCGTCACATTTCAGGAAAGATGTGGACAAATTGGAGAAAGTCTAGAGAAGAGCAACAAAAATGATTAAAGGTCTAGAAAGCATGACCTATGAGGGAAGAGTGAAATTTTTTTTGTTTAGTCTGGAGAAGAGACAACTGAGAGGGGAACATGATAACAGTTTTCAAGTACATAAAAGGTTGTTACAAGGAGAAGGGAGAAAAATTGTTCTTCTTAACCTCTAAGGATAGGACAAGAAGCAGTGGGCTTAAATTGCAGCAAGGGCAGTTTAG
>NW_020713373.1:1109-1436 GCF_002925995.2 Terrapene triunguis | reverse complement strand
GATAGGACAAGAAGCAGTGGGCTTAAATTGCAGCAAGGGCAGTTTAGGTTGTACATGAGGAAAAACTTTCTGTCAGAGCGGTTAAGCACTGGAATAAATTGCCTAGGGACAGGGCCAGTGCTACCATTAAGGCAAACTAGGCGGTTGCCTAGGGCGCCAAGATTTGGGGGCGCCAAAAAGTGGTGCCCCCAATTTTTTTTTACAGTGTTCCTGGGCTGGGCTGCCGGCGGCGCGCTGACATGTGCAGCTCAGACTCCCTTTCCCAGCGCAGTGGCCACTTCTCCCGCCTCCCAGGCTTGCGGCGCCAATCAGCTGTTTGGCGCCGCA
>NW_020713373.1:0-1009 GCF_002925995.2 Terrapene triunguis | reverse complement strand
GGGGGGGGGGGGGGGGGGGGGGGGGCGGGGGGGGGGGGGCGCAAGGTGGAAGTTTCGCCTAGGGCGCGAAACTTCCTTGCACCGGCCCTGCCTAGGGAGGTTGTGGAATCTCCATCATTAGGGATTTTTAAGAGCAGGTTGGACAGGTATACTTAGTCCTGTCTTGAGTGCGGGGAACTGGACTAAATGACCTCTCGAGGTCCCTGTGACGGGTTGGATCACAGAAACCCCCTTGGGAGCTGCCACCCGATGTGCAAAGACTACCCCTGCTCCTGTTTTCCCTGCCAGCTCAGGACTCCAGCACCTTGTCTTGCTGAGCCAGACACTCCCGTCTGGCTCCAACACAGACCCAGGGTCTGAATCACTTGTCCCAAAGCTGCAAGTTTACCTGAAAACAGCTCACAGAGGTGTGCTTGTCTTTAGCACTCAGATGCCCAACTCCCAATGGGGTCTAAACCCAAATAAATCCGTTTTACCCTGCATAAAGCTTATGCAGAGTAAACTCATAAATTGTTCGCCCTTATAACACTGATAGAGAGATATGCACAGTTGTTTGCTCCCCCAGGTATTAATACATACTCTGAGTAAATTACTAAATAAAAAGTGATTTTATTAAATACAGACAGTAGGATTTAAGTGGTTCCAAGTAGTAACAGACAGAACAAAGTAAGTCACCGAGCAAAATAAAATAAAATGTGCAAATCTATGTCTAATCAAACTGAATACAGATAATCTCATCCTCAGAGATGCTTCAGTAAGTTTTTTCTCAGACTGGACACCTTCCAGGCCTGGGCACAATTCTTTCCCCTGGTACAGCTCTTGTTCCAGCTCAGGTGGTAGCTAGGGGATTCTTCATGATGGCTCCTCTGCCTCCTTTGTTCTCTTCCACCCCTTTATATATCTTTTGCATAAGGCGGGAACCCTTTGTCCCTCTGGGTTTCCACCCCCCCTCACTGGAAAAGCACCAGGTTAAAGATGGATTCCAGTTCAGGTGACATGATCACATGTC
>NW_020713372.1:0-6010 GCF_002925995.2 Terrapene triunguis | reverse complement strand
ACATTTTCCATTTGTGAGAAAAGGGAATGCTTAGAAGTGTGTGTGTGCATGTTTGTGTGTGTGTGTGTGTGTATATAATCTTCAGTTACACCTTTGGAGAATGAAAATGTCCTATTTACATATCCTACTTACACAGTCTCTTAAGCAGTCACCTAGCTGGCAGTCTGGAAAATGTCAACTCTATAAGAGTTAAAGTGTTTAGCAGATGGGGAGACTGTTTCTCTAGACTAGTAATATATTTTGTTATAAACAAGAGAATAAATTCTGGTAAGTGAAACATTAGGAGCATTTCTCTGTGAACATTCTTTTTTTTAAATAGCCTCCAGTTTCACATAGTTCTCCACACATTGTATGCTCCCCTTACTGCCTGAACAGCACTGACTGGCCTGATTTCCAGACCAATGCTGTCAAAAGCAATAGATGGAAAAATTAATCTATTTTTCTCATACGTATTAATGGGCTCTGAATTTGAAGATTTGTAGGGGGAAACACTTACTGTATTAGTTCAGACAGAATAGCTGTGGGCTCAGTAAGCAGCAGCAGTTAAAAAAAGCAAGTAAGATGCTGGTGTGCATTCAAAGGAAAAAAATAAAGATGATTGTAATGATGATTATAATGTCTCTGTGCTCCCTGATCTCATGTCCAGTTTTGGTTGCTCTCCCTTGTTCTCATGGGTTATAGCTGAGAAATGAATAGTCCAAAAAGGGCAACATGGATGACTTTTGCCATTATGGTAATTTAATACTGTGGTTTCAGTCCCCTAACCCCTCTCTTTCAAACCACGTATGAGGCTACTCTGACTTTTCCACCATGTTTATTTGACTTTTGTTGTCTCTCTGGATCCTCTTTTCTCCCTCACTCTTTTTCCTCCATCTTTCTTGTTCTTATTACCAGGTTGGAATCAATTACCAGCCTCCCACAATAACACCCGGAGGAGACCTAGCCCAAGTGGAACGTGCCGTCTGCATGCTAAGCAACACCACAGCCATCGCTGAGGCCTGGGCAAGGCTGGACCACAAGTTTGATCTGATGTATGCCAAGAGGGCATTTGTACACTGGTATGTTGGTGAAGGCATGGAGGAAGGGGAGTTTGCAGAGGCCCGAGAGGACTTGTCTGCACTGGAGAAGGACTACGAGGAAGTGGGAACGAACTCATTTGGAGAAGAAAATGACGGGGAGGAATTTTGAAATACACTTTGCCCCTTGCTGCATGCAGGATTGTCTTTGTGTCTTTTTACTGCATGTGTCTGCATTCCTGTTTGTTTTATACACCCAACAGTTCCCACAGACTGAATATTATGAGGTCCATGTTCCAAGAATGCTCTTTCCTACCCCTCAAATCACGGGACAATGATCATATGAGATATGTCCACCTGCTCCTAAGTCGTAATTCCTAGGAAGACAACAAACCTTAAATATCCTGCCAATGCAACCTGGGAGAAAGTTTCTTTTTGAGCCGAGTCCCACTGTATTATAATGTAATATTTACTATAATTTATTCATCTAAGGATTCACTCATGCATCTCCAATATCATTATTTGACAAGTTTTATTTGTAATATTTGCTTTAAAATGCTATATACAGTTGTGGCAGTGAGACTTTGAAAAGATAGAGGACTGCTATTGCAGGATCCAATGTTACTGAGCAGCAATGCTTATCCATAGGTTCAAATTAGTTGGAAGATAAGTCAATAAAGCCTTCCTAGTTTACAATGCTATGAGACCCCTCAGACTATTTCCTGCTCTTTCAAACATTTGATGTAGGACTCCCTGTTGTAGCTTTCTGAAAACTGTGTAAATGCCTCAGACAGGGCTTTTGCAAATGACAAAGGGTCTGATTTCTCCTTTGTATTAAGTCCCCTTTATACTGTCTTTGTGCTGTAAAGGGCCTTAAAGTTAGATTTACCCTTCCTTTTGGATCCCTTATCATACTAGAGCATATAAGTAGCCTTAATATAAACAAGAATCATGCCCACAATTTTTAAATGTTCATGTGCTTGTTATTTTTAATGTTAAAAGAATACATCTATGACACTAGTGTTCATTCATGATCACTTATATGCAAAATAATAGAAGCTGTTTAACCTGATGGAGTCAAACCAAGATGGCTTTTACAAAGGGAAAGTCACACTTCTCTAACCTAAGCGGATTATCTGAAAAAGTTGGCATAGTAAATAAACAACTATTAAAACAAATAAATAACCAGTTTTTAAACAAGACATTGCCACTTCCCTCATGATCAACTGATAGGAAACAGATGTAGTGAGAGATTAATAGTGAAAGGCTTCAGGATATATTTTTAGAAATCATGCACAAAAACATTAAGAACATTAAGGTTGCAAAGTCAACCACTCAAAAGTTAAGAAATGCCATAATTAAGATGGTCTGTGCTACCTTAATTCATCCCCCCCTTGTGCATATGCATTATGATATTGTCTTTAAATACATGATCGCATCCTATTTTTCCACAGGACCCCTGCCTCATTCAGTGCAAGGACGGACAGTGCTTACTTAATGAGCAGCTATTTGATATTTTGTTTTCTCCTAATTTTTTAATGTGTGGCCCCTGGCTATATTTACTTCACAATATTAAACCATGTTCTGATGACAGAATTATTCATTTCTTCATAGGCTTTCCGTATGCACTTATCATTGTAGAATCAGAGTGCTTCACACATATTAAATTAAATTATTTTCACAACAACTGTGTGAGTTGAAGGGATGGCATCATCCCCATTTTACAGATAGGAAACTGAGGCACAGAGTGATTAGGCCAAAAGTTTCCACTAATTTTGGGCGCCCAATTTGAGATGAACAGGACCTGATTCTTCAGAGGACTTATTATACAGACCTTTCTATGTTCAAAGCACAGCTCCCACTGACTTCAGTTGTAGCTTTGAATGCTCAGCACATCTGCAAATCAGACCTCAGGATATCAAGCTGGGCACCCTGAAAATGAGGAACACACAGTTAGTGGCCACCTGTGAAAAGTTTGGTTTAAGTGACTTGCCCAGAGTCACATAGGAACTTTGTGGCAGAGATAGAATCCAATTCTCCAGGGCAGCATTCAACTGCCTTAACCATGAGACTGTCCTTTCTCTTCCTGCAGTTCCTTGTCTCATTCACTACAGACCTTCCAACTCCTGCAACAAACGAGGAAGGTTTGTCCTATAGACAAAGTGTCCTTTACTATACAACCCTGTTTCATCCCCAGAGCAGTTCTATCCTTCAGTGCACTGAATGAGGGAGAGGATTTCATGCCCTGGTTAGTAGGCCAAATATAATAAACTGGAAAGCTTGATGTGGCCCCCGGGCCACCAGTTGCCCATCCCTGATTCAGGGCTTGTCTCCACTTACTGAGGATTGAAGCTGTGGCGATCGATCCACCAGGGGTTGATTTAACGGGTCTAGTGAAGACCTGATAAATTGACTGCTGATTGCTCTCCCGTCGACTCCGGTACTCCACTGGAATGAGAAGCATAAGGTAAGTTGAAGGGAGAGTTTCTTCCATCGACCCAGCGCGGTGTAGACACTGCTATAAATCGACCTAAGGTATGTCGACTCCAGCTATGTTTTTCACGTAGCTGGAGTTGCGTAACTTAGGTCGACTTAACCCCACAGTGTAGACGTGCCCTTAGATGATTGATCTACAAGAGAATGGCATGCATCTGGGACAACAGAGAAGTATCAGCCTTTCATGAGATAAAGATGCAGTTTACCAGTGCCATCATGCTAGCATATTATAATCCTGCAGCCAAAAGTAAAGTAAAAGTTCAGTAGGTTTAGGGGCTATATTGGGCCAAGATTAGGAGGACAGTACTTAAAAGCCTGTATGTTATACAAGCAAGATACTTTCAAATTCAGAGTTCTGATACTCCCAAACAGAGAAAAAGGTTTTAGCTGTTGTGTGGGTGTGTGGACAAATATGTCTCTATGAGACTGAATTTGGTTTTATTACAGATAGTAAATCACTCAAGATTATATTCCACCAAAATCAAAATCCTTTGCCAGAAGTGACAGATGGGAATTAAGGCTGTTACAATATTGATTCAAAATTTTATTCCAACAAAGTATATGCACCAGTGCAGCTGATGCATTATCAAGGCTATCCCCTAGAGCATATAAAATTTGTAATCCGGCAGCAGAATATATCTATTTTATAGTTTACACTGTTGTTCCCCACATTTTTCCTCCTTAAGGGGTAGAGGCAGCTTCTGAAAGAGATCCAGACATTATCCACCTTAGACACAATAAGGAGTCATTAAAGTGAACTTGTATAGTGGTACCCAAAGATCTTTGCAAACAGACATTGAAAATTAGGACATGAAGAGCTACCGGTGCTGTGTGGATGAAACCACACTGGAGAATGTTGATGGCCGGGTGTAGACACAGAAGCAGAACCCACGTCTGCTGCATGTCCATCCTGTCAATTACTGGGCCTTTGGCCAAGACCAAAACTTATATCTGATACAGATATATCATTAATACCCTGTTGCCATGGTGGGCCATTTGTTGGTTCTTGTTGATTATTGTTCACAGTGGCAGGAAATGTCCATAGTGAAAAGGTTACACCATCACCATTCTTAATAGCCTTGAGAACATAGTGGAAACATATGGGATATCTAAACTCTTTTTCAGTGACAATGATTCTCAATTTTTGTCCAAGGAATTTTGGTATTTGTTACTGGATAATAGTATTTTGCAAGCCAATGGGAAGGGCGAATGTCAGAATAGAACACTTTGCAAAGTACTTAGAATAGTGCTTAGAAAAGGATCCAAAAAATGAATTCTCACATTTTTTGGCATATCATAATACATCCTATATGATCATTGAGAAAAACCCAGCAGAGCTACCCTTTGTTAGGAGATTCCATACCAAAATACCAGAAGTCTCAACAGTTTTAACAGAACAGACTGTATTGAACAAGAAAGAGACTACAAAAGAAACAACAGTGGAAATTTTGAGACCAAGAATACATTAATCACAGATGACAACTGTCATAGTACCTGGTATGTAACTGCAACTGAGAGAGCCAATCTCAGGTCAGACTGTCGGAAAACAGGGCAGACACCCCAAACTGCTGGTATATTCTGTAATTAGATTTCATCAAACCAGTAATAAACATGCACTCCTGGACTATGTATTAGTCCAACCATGAAGCCACAGACAATCCCCTTAAGCTCTCCAGCCCCTTTTTACCACCCAGACAAACTGGACTTTATGATGAAAGGTTATTAAAACTGAAATCACCACACATTAGGTTCTTCCAACCCCAAAGGATCGGTCACTTACCCCAGGTCAATGGATGCTTTGGATCACACACCAAAAACAACACTGATAGCTAATAAATTTTTAGTTTACTAAAGAAATTTGTTAAGAAAAAGAAATGAGAGTTATTGAAAGGTTAAAGCAGGTAATGTACATAACAGGTGAGTCAAAGTTTGTAAGTCCTAAATGATAGCAGAGATGGGTTTCTGCTTAGTTCTCCATAAATGTCTCAGGACTGCCCAAAATGGCTTTGGGGACCTCTACTCTGTATCTGGGACACCCTCTGACAGCACTGAAATAGATCAGAGATCTAAAGGATCATTTCCAGGATCCAGTATTTTATAGAGCCTGCCCACAGAAGATAAGCCTAAAATAGTTTGGCAGGTGTTCCTAGCACAGCATGGGCTCTTGTTTTGTTGACTCAACACAGACAAAGTTTGCGGATCTCCCATTGTCCTAGACAATGACCCATGCTTTGAAGTTAACAACCTTCTCATCTAAAGTTCTAAGCCTTCAATCGTGGTTGATGGGCCATCCAATTACAGAGACATACAAAGAGAGGAGGTGTTGCTTTATATATTAAAAACGTATACACTTGGACTGAGGTTGAGATAGAAATAAGAGACAGACTTGTTGAAAGTCTCTGGGTAAGAATAAAAGGGGTAAAAAACAAGGGGGATGTCACGGTAGGGGTCTACTACAGACCACCAAACCATGAAGAAGAGGTGGATGAGGCATTTTT
>NW_020713371.1:0-6048 GCF_002925995.2 Terrapene triunguis | reverse complement strand
ACATTTTCCATTTGTGAGAAAAGGGAATGCTTAGAAGTGTGTGTGTGCATTTGTGTGTGTGTGTGTGTGTGTGTGTGTGTATATATAATCTTCAGTTACACCTTTGGAGAATGAACATGTCCTATTTACATATCCTACTTACACAGTCTCTTAAACAGTCACCTAGCTGGCAGTCTGGAAAATGTCAACTCTATAAGAGTTAAAGTGTTTAGCAGATGGGGAGACTGTTCTCTAGACTAGTAATATATTTTGTTAAAAACAAGAGAATAAATTCTGGTAAGTGAAACATTAGGAGCATTTCTCTGTGAACATTCTTTTTTTAAATAGCCTCCAGTTTCACATAGTTCTCCACACATTGTATGCTCCCCTTACTGCCTATGCAACAGCACTGACTGGCCTGATTTCCAGACCAATGCTGTCAAAAGCAATAGATGGAAAAATTAATCTATTTTTCTCATACGTATTAATGGGCTCTGAATTTGAAGATTTGTAGGGGGAAACACTTACTGTATTAGTTCAGACAGAATAGCTGTGGGCTCAGTAAGCAGCAGCAGTTAAAAAAAGCAAGTAAGATGCTGGTGTGCATTCAAAGGAAAAAAATAAAGATGATTGTAATGATGATTATAATGTCTCTGTGCTCCCTGATCTCATGTCCAGTTTTGGTTGCTCTCCCTTGTTCTCATGGGTTATAGCTGAGAAATGAATAGTCCAAAAAGGGCAACATGGATGACTTTTGACATTATGGTAATTTAATACTGTGGTTTCAGCCCCCTAACCCCTCTCTTTCCAACCACGTATGAGGCTACTCTGACTTTTCCACCATGTTTATTTGACTTTTGTTATCTCTCTGGATCCTCTTTTCTCCCTCACTCTTTTTCCTCCATCTTTCTTGTTCTTATTACCAGGTCGGAATCAATTACCAGCCTCCCACAATAACACCCGGAGGAGACCTGGCCCAAGTGGAACGTGCCGTCTGTATGCTAAGCAACACCACAGCCATCGCTGAGGCCTGGGCAAGGCTGGACCACAAGTTTGATCTGATGTATGCCAAGAGGGCATTTGTGCACTGGTACGTTGGTGAAGGCATGGAGGAAGGGGAGTTTGCAGAGGCCCGAGAGGACTTGTCTGCACTGGAGAAGGACTACGAGGAAGTGGGAACGAACTCATTTGGAGAAGAAAATGACGGGGAGGAATTTTGAAATACACTTTGCCCCTTGCTGCATGCAGGATTGTCTTTGTGTCTTTTTACTGCATGTGTCTGCATTCCTGTTTGTTTTATACACCCAACAGTTCCCACAGACTGAATATTATGAGGTCCATGTTCCAAGAATGCTCTTTCCTACCCCTCAAATCACGGGACAATGATCATATGAGATATGTCCACCTGCTCCTAAGTCGTAATTCCTAGGAAGACAACAAACCTTAAATATCCTGCCAATGCAACCTGGGAGAAAGTTTCTTTTTGAGCCGAGTCCCACTGTATTATAATGTAATATTTACTATAATTTATTCATCTAAGGATTCACTCATGCATCTCCAATATCATTATTTGACAAGTTTTATTTGTAATATTTGCTTTAAAATGCTATATACAGTTGTGGCAGTGAGACTTTGAAAAGATAGAGGACTGCTATTGCAGGATCCAATGTTACTGAGCAGCAATGCTTATCCATAGGTTCAAATTAGTTGGAAGATAAGTCAATAAAGCCTTCCTAGTTTACAATGCTATGAGACCCCTCAGACTATTTCCTGCTCTTTCAAACATTTGATGTAGGACTCCCTGTTGTAGCTTTCTGAAAACTGTGTAAATGCCTCAGACAGGGCTTTTGCAAATGACAAAGGGTCTGATTTCTCCTTTGTATTAAGTCCCCTTTATACTGTCTTTGTGCTGTAAAGGGCCTTAAAGTTAGATTTACCCTTCCTTTTGGATCCCTTATCATACTAGAGCATATAAAGTAGCCTTAATATAAACAAGAATCATGCCCACAATTTTTAAATGTTCATGTGCTTGTTATTTTTAACGTTAAAAAAATACATCTATGACACTAGTCTTCATTCATGATCACTTATATGCAAAATAATAGAAGCTGTTTAACCTGATGGAGTCAAACCAAGATGGCTTTTACAAAGGGAAAGTCACACTTCTCTAACCTAAGCTGATTATCTGAAAAAGTTGGCATAGTAAATAAACAACTATTAAAACAAATAAATAACCAGTTTTTAAACAAGACATTGCCACTTCCCTCATGATCAACTGATAGGAAACAGAGATGTAGAGAGAGATTAATAGTGAAAGGCTTCAGGATATATTTTTAGAAATCATGCACAAAAACATTAAGAACATTAAGGTTGCAAAGTCAACCACTCAAAAGTTAAGAAATGCCATAATTAAGATGGTCTGTGCTACCTTAATTCATCCCCCCCTTGTGCATATGCATTATGATATTGTCTTTAAATACATGATCGCATCCTATTTTTCCCACAGGACCCCTGCCTCATTCAGTGCAAGGACGGACAGTGCTTACTTAATGAGCAGCTATTTGATATTTTGTTTTCTCCTAATTTTTTAATGTGTGGCCCCTGGCTATATTTACTTCACAATATTAAACCCTGTTCTGATGACAGAATTATTCATTTCTTCATGGGCATTCCGTATGCACTTATCATTGTAGAATCAGAGTGCTTCACACATATTAAATTAAATTATTTTCACAACTGTGTGAGTTGAAGAGATGGCATCATCCCCATTTTACAGATAGGAAACTGAGGCACAGAGTGATTAGGCCAAAAGTTTCCACTAATTTTGGGCGCCCAATTTGAGATGAACAGGACCTGATTCTTCAGAGGACTTATTATACAGACCTTTCTATGTTCAAAGCACAGCTCCCACTGACTTCAGTTGTAGCTTTGAATGCTCAGCACATCTGCAAATCAGACCTCAAGATATCAAGCTGGGCACCCTGAAAATGAGGAACACACAGTTAGTGGCCACCTGTGAAAAGTTTGGTTTAAGTGACTTGCCCAGAGTCACATAGGAACTTTGTGGCAGAGATAGAATCCAATTCTCCAGGGCAGCATTCAACTGCCTTAACCATGAGACTGTCCTTTCTCTTCCTGCAGTTCCTTGTCTCATTCACTACAGACCTTCCAACTCCTGCAGCAAACGAGGAAGGGTCCTATAGACAAAGTGTCCTTTACTATACAACCCTGATTCATCCCCAGAGCAGTTCTATCCTTCAGTCCACTGAATGAGGGAGAGGATTTCATGCCCTGGTTAGTAGGCCAAATATAATAAACTGGAAAACTTGATGTGGCCCCCGGGCCACCAGTTGTCCATCCCTGATTCAGGGCTTGTCTCCACTTACTGAGGATTGACGCTGTGGCGATGGATCCACCAGGGGTTGATTTAACGGGTCTAGTGAAGACCTGCTAAATTGACTGCTGATTGCTCTCCCGTCGACTCCGGTACTCCACTGGAATGAGAAGCATAAGGTAAGTTGAAGGGAGAGTTTCTTCCATCGACCCAGCGCGGTGTAGACACTGCTATTAATCGACCTAAGGTACGTCGACTCCAGCTATGTTTTTCACGTAGCTGGAGTTGCGTAACTTAGGTCGACTTAACCCCACAGTGTAGACCTGCCCTTAGATGATTGAGCTACAAGAGAATGGCATGCATCTGGGACAACAGAGAAGTATCAGCCTTTCATGAGATAAAGATGCAGTTTACCAGTGGCATCATGCTAGCATATTATAATCCTGCAGCCAAAAGTAAAGTGAAAGTTCAGTAGGTTTAGGGGCTATATTGGGCCAAGATTAGGAGGACAGTACTTAAAAGCCTGTATGTTATACAAGCAAGGTACTTTCAAATTCAGAGTTCTGATACTCCCAAACAGAGAAAAAGGTTTTAGCTGTTGTGTGGGTGTGTGGACAAATATGTCTCTATGAGACTGAATTTGGTTTTATTACAGATAGTAAATCACTCAAGATTATATTCCACCAAAATCAAAATCCTTTGCCAGAAGTGACAGATGGGAATTAAGGCTGTTACAATATTGATTAAAAATTTTATTCCAACAAAGTATATGCATCAGTGCAGCTGATGCATTATCAAGGCTATCCCCTAGAGCATATAAGATTTGTCATCCGGAGGCAGAATATGTCTATTTTATAGTTTACACTGTTGTTCCCCACATTTTTCCTCGTTAAGGGGTAGAGGCAGCTTCTGAAAGAGATCCAGACATTATCCACCTTAGACACAATAAGGAGTCATTAAAGTGAACTTGTATAGTGGTACCCAAAGATCTTTGCAAACAGACATTGAAAATTAGGACATGAAGAGCTACCGGTGCTGTGTGGATGAAACCACACTGGAGAATGTTGATGGCCGGGTGTAGACACAGAAGCAGAACCCACGTCTGCTGCATGTCCATCCTGTCAATTACTGGGCCTTTGGCCAAGGCCAAAACTTATATCCGATACAGATATATCATTAATACCCTGTTGCCATGGTGGGCCATTTGTTGGTTCTTGTTGATTATTGTTCACAGTGGCAGGAAATGTCCATAGTGAAAAGGGTACACCATCACCATTCTTAATAGCCTTGAGAACATAGTGGAAACATATGGGATATCTAAACTCTTTTTCAGTGACAATGATTCTCAATTTTTGTCCAAGGAATTTTGGTATTTGTTACTGGATAATAGTATTTTGCATTTGTTACTGGATAATAGTATTTTGCAAGCCAATGGGAAGGGCAAATGTCAAAAATAGAACACTTTGCAAAGTACTTAGAATAGTGCTTAGAAAAGGATCCAAAAAATGAATTCTCACATTTTTTGGCATATCATAATACATCCTATATGATCATTGAGAAAAACCCAGCAGAGCTACCCTTTGTTAGGAGATTCCATACCAAAATACCAGAAGTCTCAACAGTTTTAACAGAACAGACTGTATTGAACAAGAAAGAGACTACAAAAGAAACAACAGTGGAAATTTTGAGACCAAGAATACATTAATCACAGATGACAACTGTCATAGTACCTGGTATGTAACTGCAACTGAGAGAGCCAATCTCAGGTCAGACTGTCAGAAAACAGGGCAGACACCCCAAACTGCTGGTATAGTCTGTAATTAGATTTCATCAAACCAGTAATAAACATGCACTCCTGGACTATGTATTAGTCCAACCATGAAGCCACAGACAATCCCCTTAAGCTCTCCAGCCCCTTTTTACCACCCAGACAAACTGAACTTTATGATGAAAGGTTATTAAAACTGAAATCACCACACATTAGGTTCTTCCAACCCCAAAGGATCGGTCACTTACCCCAGGTCAATGGATGCTTTGGATCACCCACCAAAAACAACACTGATAGCTAATAAATTTTTAGTTTACTAAAGAAATTTTGTTAAGAAAAAGAAATGAGAGTTATTGAAAGGTTAAAGCAGGTAATGTACATAACAGGTGAGTCAAAGTTTGTAAGTCCTAAATGATAGCAGAGATGGGTTTCTGCTTAGTTCTCCATAAATGTCTCAGGACTGCCCAAAATGGCTTTGGGGACCTCTACTCTGTATCTGGGACACCCTCTGACAGCACTGAAATAGATCAGAGATCTAAAGGATCATTTCCAGGATCCAGTATTTTATAGAGCCTGCCCACAGAAGATAAGCCTAAAATAGTTTGGCAGGTGTTCCTAGCACAGCATGGGCTCTTGTTTTGTTGACTCAACACAGACAAAGTTTGCGGATCTCCCATTGTCCTAGACAATGACCCATGCTTTGAAGTTAACAACCTTCTCATCTAAAGTTCTAAGGCTTCAATCGTGGTTGATGGGCCATCCAATTACAGAGACATACAAAGAGAGGAGGTGTTGCTTTATATATTAAAAATGTATACACTTGGACTGAGGTTGAGATAGAAATAAGAGACAGACTTGTTGAAAGTCTCTGGGTAAGAATAAAAGGGGTAAAAAACAAGGGGGATGTCACGGTAGGGGTCTACTACAGACCACCAAACCATGAAGAAGAGGTGGATGAGGCATTTTT
>NW_020713370.1:0-8412 GCF_002925995.2 Terrapene triunguis | reverse complement strand
CCACAGCAAGTTAGATCTAGAATTCTTGAGACCAACCAAGTTGCATTGGATCAAGAACACCAGAACTAACTATTCTTCAGCCACTGCACTAAAGCTTTATTGTTTGCTGGGAAAACATGGGAATCAAGTAGCTTTAAAAAAATGGACAGAAAGAAAATCTCATATGGAATTCTTCCTTTGTAAAAGCATCTGTTGAACCAGAGATATAACTCTCCATAGTCAAACCAGGGGAAGGAGGCTTATGTAGAGTTCCAAAATGTAGACTGTATGTACCAGAAACAAAAGGGAACCGATCAAAACGAAATCCCCTCAAACATCTAAAAAATTATGAGTGGAATTAAAGGAAGATATAGTTAGATGCTGGGTGCCAACACAGGCTCAATAATTTACTAACCGATATTGGGTGAAGGTAGTCTACTCTTAACCTAAATTTTAGGAATTATGTATTTAAATGGTTATTGTTTAAATGTCATGTTAAATGTAAACAGTATGGCTCTACAGAAAGGAGGGAATGTAGACTCTTCCGATTCTAAGGAGTTAACTGTGCTGTACTGCTTGTAACCTGAGCTCTGACACTCAGACAGGTGTCCTCTTTCCTAAGCTCAGCCTGGAATAGAAACAGCAGACAGTAAAGCACTAACTGGAAGCAAGACAAGTATCTTTGTCTGTATATCTGCCCATCCAGCCACTCCTTTGCTATAAACACTGCAATGAGAAGTGATTTCTCTCTCTCTGTTTGGGCAGATCTGTTGGACTGTGGCCCTCATGTTGCAGGGCACTGCTGATGTTCCAGCTGCCTATATCCAGAGAGAAGCAGTAAAAGTAAATCAGAACGTAAGAGGAGAGGCAGATGGGAGAAAGGACAGAAGGGAAGCCATAGAGAGGACTGGGCAGCAGCTAAGACCACTCTGGTACAGCACTCTTAAAAAATGGTATCTGTATGTATTCTCTCTCTCTATTTCTTGCTCTATTTCTCTGTCCCTCTCTTTCCCATTCATTTGTTCTCTCACACTTGCTTGTTCGCAGGCACTGGAGGGTAGGAATGATTCTCATGTTCATGTAGCGGTTATTTGTGAAGGAATATGGAATTTGGATTGTAACTGAATACTGTGGTGTAGGGTTTGAATTGTTAGAGTGTGTGTGTGTGGGGGGGCATTAATGGTTAGCGGGTGTGGAATATGGGCTGATTCTGGGTACATTCAGATGTAGTGTGTATGTAGGGATTTGTAGTGAAAGAATATGGGATACTCGGGGTAGGGATGGATTTTGTGTGTGTGTATGTGTGTGTGTGTGTTAGTAAGGAGCTGGTGATGTAATAGGGCAGAGGTGGGAGGATTGTGACCTATTCCCTACCCTGCACTGTGACACTGAAGGATAGTAGCAGGTGTTTGGTGCATGGCCCAGGCCCCTTCCTATCTAACAGCTCAGACTGATACAACCGTGGAGAGAGCAGTATCAAAGGCTACTACTGCTGATTGAGACGGGAAGCAAACACCACTGGCGACAGCATGGTAAGGGGGGACTATGGGAACTCCACACTCATCAAGGAAACAGGAGGATTCTGGGGGTGGCCAGAGTCAGGGAGATCTGCGATCTGCCCTATTGTGGAGCTTGATGAGGGGCAGAGGATTCAGATTGCTTTCTGCTTCAGTGTCTGGATTCGAGGCAGGGAGAGGGGAGATGAGACTAGAGATGGATGCCACTGGACTTGGTCAGGACTTCCTTGTGCTACATTGGATGGGCAGGGTGATCCTGGCCCCAACCTTGCAATATGGCACCCTTTTTGCTGCTAGGTGAATTCTACATCTGGGCATTTTATTCTGCTCCATCCCTTAAGAGGCAGATTGAAACCCTTAAGCCTTGGAACTTGCCCTAATATGGTGAACCTCCCGGTTCTGTAGGAGGGCAGGTGGAAGAAGAGGAAATCTGAGGATGGATGAACCCTTCCTATTCAATCCCTTTTCCTTACAAAAAGCCATGCTGGCAGACTAGTAAAACAAAAAGACTAGGAAATCCAGATGACATGAAAGTGACCATGACAAATAAATTTTGGCTTCATTCATCTTCTGTGTATATGGACACACATGCTACTTTTTCCACAATCCATCACTTCAATCATCACAAAGGCAATACAACCAGACTAAAAATACAGAAATTTGCACCTGATTAATCCAGAGAGCTGGCATTTGGACTCTACAATCTTAAAATATGTGAGCATTCCCTCATCACCGTGGGTCCAAGGCAACTTCAAGGGTGCCCACAGCTCCAATTATGGCACCAGACCCGTGGTGATCATCAATGGTTTGTGTCACAGAACGCTGACCTCATTAAGTAAAGGGGGAGCATGTGAGGTTCAGAATGTGTCAGATACAGGCTGGGAAAAACATACTGAGGCAAATTCAGCTTCGGTGGAACTCCAGTTAAATTAGTGGAATTACAATGAAGATTTTAATTTGGTTCTGTACCTCTTAACTATTCAGTGGCTTCTGCTTGTGATCCTGTGTCTTTATTTTAGTAGCATAGAGTGGTTCTGATATTGAACAGTATGAGATTTGATAGTTGCGTATTATTTGTAGAGTCCTCTAAACTCAAAAGAAATCATTTTAGAAATATACTTAACAAAATGCTTATTTTTCTGAGTGTTTTTAATTAACTTGCATACCAATCTACATCCAGAAGAGGGTTTTATTTTGGTCCTGAAAATTTTATTATTCTCCACTGGTACAGAGCTAAGCGCTGGAGACCACTCCCACCACACCTGGATGCACACATGTGCAGGCTCCTCATCTATTTAGGTGGACCTAACCTTACAACTGGGCTTGCTGCAGCAAATACATCTCAGAAATAACAGTACAGATGCAGCTAGAGGATTTAAATCTACCTCAGTACAGTTAAGACCTACACCAGCTTGTACTCCACATGACTGCAAACACGACAGGATCTGCTTTTATCAATGAACAGTGTGGATAGAAGGCCTGATCCAAAGCCTGCTGAAGTCAATAGGAGTCTTTCCACTGACTTGGGCTTTGTATCAGATCCACAGTTAGTAAGAGCAAATGCGAGCCCCAGACTCTTAGAAAAGAGATTTGAAATCTGAGTTGAGAAAAGGGTCAGGATTTAAATACCCTATCGGGATCAGTTTACAATGCAAGGGACTCTGAGGAAATACTATGCTCTTCACTGTTAAAGCTATAGTGACCTATTTTAAAGCAGTTTACTTTGAAAACCCTGGTTTCAAATCTCCTGTTTCTATTGACATTTTTGTCCTTGCGTGTTAGAGCATTTCCAAACTGCAGCTGGTCTGAGGTCGAACTGGGATTGGTGCAGATCACCTCCGACACTGGGAGTCACCAGTGCAGGCTGGCTGAGAGGAAGAGCTGAGATGTTCAAAGGAAATGGTCAGGGTTTCAAATCAGAGGGACTGAAAACTCTGAACAGTGGGGAGGGGAGCAGATCTGTGGTCTCCATTAGTCATAAATCAAGCCATGAAACTACTAAGTCTCTCGGAGCAATCACCCAAGTGTGTGAGTCTGTGAAGAAATGGAAAGGTTTAAAAGGTTGACTCACCTGTAGCTTCTCGAGGAAGAGTGGCTCTGTGGTGCGTTTGCTGCTTTGTCTCAGAAAGGTTCCAGAGGGTTATGCTGGGCTTTTAAATGTGGTTCTGGTCTGCAAGTCACTCTGTAAGAGCCGTATCAAGGGCTCAGCATGCTTCTTGTCTCTTTTGATTCTACAACATATTTGCTCAGTTTACAAGGAAAGAGCTGTTTTTCTAACTCACAACCCTGTAAACTCACACTGAGATCCAACAGACAAGCTAGGGTCTTTCTTTATGGTGCAACATCATCAGTAATTAAGATTTTTCAGATCAAAATACACCTCCAGTGATACCTAAATATCCCCAGATTACACCTTCAACTACCCCAGTGTCTGTGCAACCCCATCATCTCCTAGCTCCATGTGCTACCTCTGCCCACAGGCACCGTCCCCACAGCTCCCATTGGCCACGGTTCCTGGCCAACACCATTCAGAGCTGCGGAGCCAGCGCTTGGGGTGGGGGCAGCGTGTGGAGCTAGGAGCTGAGTGAGGGATATGTTGCCACTTCCGGGGAGCAGCAAGGAGCCAGGCCGGGAGCCTGCCAGCCCCAACACCCCCACCCCCAGAACCTGCGGGGGTCCCGGGCCAGCCCCCCATGAACATCTGTGGTACACCCCAGGCTGTCTCCCCCCCCCCCCAAGATTTAGTCAGGGGTATATAGTACAAGTCATGGACTGGTCACAGGCCATGAATTTTTGTTTACTGCCTGTGACATGTCCATGACTTTAACTAAAAATACCCGTGACTAAAATGTAGCCTTAATTATATCCAATAGCAGTGCTTTCCCAGATGGACCTTTGAAATACATACTCCTGTGCAGACCATTGGGGCAAGAAACATTTGTTTTGTTTAGCCTGTAATAGCTATTTTTATTTTTTGTTTTACTGTTCTCTAATTAAAGTGTCTGTCTGCTATTGTAATAACTACGTTCATAATTAAATATTTAAGCATGTGTTCACAATAGGATATGATGATGCAAATGGATGAGCCATGTCTGAATATGCAGGGTATAAATCCATGGGTATGTAGGAACTCAGGAATATTCGTTTCACATTTGGAGAGTCACAAGTCTTTTCTTGCTGTCAGCTCTTCTCAGTCTCCGGCCCAGCCTGCCATAAGAGGGTTAAGGGATCAGAAGACACTGCACCCCTCTTGAGTTACATATGGTTGGAAAATGCCACACCGCTGTGTCAGGTCCCAGCTAGGAATAAAAATAAATGGATCTAGCACATTCCTCAGCTGGAATTTATCATAGTCTGGATAGGAGCAAGATAGCATATGGTGTATATGTATGTATTTTTATGTTTGTATGTGTATAGATGTACATGAGGGCATGTAACTGGTGTGCACAGGCATGAGTGCATGCCTGCAAATTTCCAGTTTTCTTTGTGTTTATTTCCTTGCATAGCCCTGCAGCAAAACACTTTCACCTTCGTATTTGTAAACAGCATTTGCAACTTTTACTGCAGGCAGAGAACAGTGGCTAAGTCCCAGTTCCATGGGTCCTTGCGTACACCGCTTCTTGCTGTATATATGACGTTAGGGAATGCAAACCAACTCAGGTGGAGGTTGATTTCAGAGATCTGAATAATAATGTACCAGACACTAATAACTATTAAGAAGGAGCGATGTGCTTTGGTTCTCCTGACCTTTCCTCTCTCTCTCTACAGCGTGAGTGCATCTCTGTTCATGTTGGCCAGGCTGGAGTCCAGATTGGTAATGCATGCTGGGAACTCTTCTGTCTGGAACATGGCATTCAGCCAGATGGCACCTTCAAGAATCAGCCCAACAAAGTCAACAACGATGACTCTTTTAATACATTTTTCAGTGAAACAGTCACAGAAAAGCATGTGCCACGGGCTGTCATGGTGGACTTGGAACCGACAGTAGTAGGTCAGTATAGAATTAACACTGGAAAATGGAGAAGAGCCTTCTGTGCGTCTTCTGTGTGTCAGTGTTGTGTTTCTCCAGTCTCCAGTGTATCATGGGAACAACTCCGTCTTTGTATCTTGGTCTAATCACTAGGCCCTGGGATAAAATTAGTCAACCTAAGACTTTTAGTGCCCGATTCTATTCATGACTCCATTATCTCAATAAGGAGAAGATACCTACAGGATAGTTAGGGTAGAAACTTCAGCTAGACTACACTTTGATAATGGTGCTGTTACCTTTCAACATCCTGGATCAATAAGGTGCCATGCTTAAATAGCTATCCACTTAGTTTTGCATCTGCTCTTCATAAGAGTGTCTAAGTCTCTGATTTTGTTTGTGATATTTTCCATTGCTGTCTAGGTGTTGCTTTCCTCCTACTCAGATCAAAGACAGGAGAATGAAGGGGTGGGTTTTCCTGAGAATTTCCCACCCCTTTTTAGGGGGGAACCCTCATTTTATTCCTGCAAATCTCGCTCTTTTCTGATGGCTTGTCCTCAGAACAGACAGGTGATTTCTTCTCTGTCTGGGCACAACTTCCATAAATTGACTAACTGCTAAAAAAAGTGACTGGCTTAGACAACAGCCTTCATTTCTCCCTCCAGAAAGTACAGCACTTCATCTTTGTGAGACACGTTAGCTTTTTGTTGGGATTCCCTCCAAGACCTTTTCCACTCCAGAATACCTTGTTCAGTTCTAGGAGAACATTTCATCCAGTTTGACTCTGGATTTCATTACTCAGGCTCCTTTATTTGGCATACAGCAAAGCTATGCTGAGTTGATCAGACTCAAGTATTGGGGGTGGGTATAGGGCCTACCACACATCCAAAGTTACACAGGCCAATGGTTCTCAACCAGGGGTATGCATACCCCTGGGGGTACACAGAGATCTTCTAGGGCATAACTTAACTCATCTAAATATTTGCCTAGTTTTACAACAGGCTACATAAAAAGCACTAGTGAAGTCAGTACAAACTAAAATTTCATACAGACAGACTGGTTTATACTACTCTATATACTATACACTGAAATGTAAGTACAATATTTATACTCCAATTAATTTATTTTATAATTATATGGTAAAAATGAGAAAGTAAGCCATTTTTCAGTAATAGTGTGCTGTGACACTTCTGTATTTTATGTCTGATTTTGTAAGCAAGTAGTTTTTAAGTGAGGTGAAATGTGGGGGTATGTGAGACAAATCAGACTCCTGAAAGGGGTACACTAGTCTGGAAAGGCTGAAAGCCTCTGATACAGACAACCTCTTCCTTTACATACATTTACACATTGCATTTGCTGTACATTAAATCACACATTTTTTAATTGGAATGGTTACTCTGCAGGAACCAAACCCTGTACAGCATGCTCTGTCCATGTGCTGTTCACCTGGAACCTGATCTTTACATTCCAAGTTTATCTTGTCCATAGTCCGTAGGATCAAGGTGTTGCTGCTTATCTTAGCAAGCACAGACATCCCGACTCCAGCAAAGTGTTTGTCAAGCCCTTATTTACAACTTAACCTTCCATTCACCTTTCCAATTATGCCCACTAAGAAATGAGCCAAGTTACTTATGTCAAGCCAGACCTACACTTTCTACCAGAGTCCTGAAAGAGAATAAGACTCAGGTTTGTTTCCAACACTCAAGTCTTCCTTGCCTCACATTATACAGCACAACCAGTTAGCAACCATAGAGGTGTTCAACAGAACTCATCAACATTGGAGTGTGTCCATTCCAGGCCTCTCACAGTTTCTCTTTCTTGGACAGATGAAGTGCGGGCTGGTGCTTACCGGCAGCTTTTCCATCCAGAACAGCTGATCACTGGAAAGGAGGATGCAGCTAATAACTATGCCCGTGGTCACTACACCATTGGTAAAGAAAGCATTGATCTGGTGCTTGATCGTATCCGTAAGCTGGTAAGTGCCAGTACTTTTGAAATAGCACTTGAGGTTGTTGTGAAGGAAAGGGAACAGATAGCTCCTTTTGCTCCTGATAGTGTACTTTGTTCAGAGCTGAGACCGTCAGATCCATGGGGATTCCATTATTGGTCCAAGTGAGAAAAGGGTCTGTAGGTCTGTCAGTCAGACAGATGCTCTTGAAAGGTGGTTCCTGGGATTAAAACCTTCAACTTTATTGTGGTAACAGCAACCCAAGACTGATATATCTTGGTACGAGAGGAGTTAGCTAAATATCTGTTCACTTTGTTTTAGTAAACCTATATTCTAGAGGTATGAATTTCACCAAGTTAAACTCCATAGACAGAGTCTGATTTATATTTCATGGATTGGGCTGTTGAAGGAGAGCATAGGAGAGAGCGTTAACAAGTCTTTTCCCGGGAAGACCTGGGCTGATCTCGGTGCTGTGTTTTGGATACAGATGTCCCAGCTTCAATCTCAGGATGCGCGCATGGAAGTCTCAGAGATTTAGACTGATTCCTTTTGTTCTCTGTTTGGCTTTTCAGACAGATGCCTGTTCTGGGCTACAGGGATTCCTGATTTTCCACAGCTTTGGTGGGGGCACTGGCTCTGGCTTTACCTCCTTGTTGATGGAACGCCTCTCCCTGGATTATGGCAAGAAGTCCAAACTGGAGTTTGCCATCTACCCAGCTCCTCAAGTCTCCACTGCCGTAGTGGAGCCGTACAACTCCATCCTGACCACTCACACCACCCTGGAGCATTCAGACTGCGCCTTCATGGTGGACAATGAAGCCATCTATGACATCTGCCGTCGCAACTTGGACATTGAGCGCCCCACTTACACCAACCTTAACCGTCTCATCAGCCAGATAGTCTCATCAATCACTGCCTCTCTGCGCTTCGATGGTGCCCTCAATGTGGATCTGACAGAGTTTCAGACCAACCTGGTGCCTTACCCTCGCATCCACTTCCCC
>NW_020713369.1:0-8161 GCF_002925995.2 Terrapene triunguis | reverse complement strand
TTTCATCAGACATCACACAAGTGATTATTCTCCCCCTGCTGGCTACACAGCAGCATGGACAGACCTGGTTTCCAGAGCAATGCTGACAACAGCAATAATGAAAAAAAAAATCTATTTTTCTCATACATATTAATGGGCTCTGAATTTGAAGATTTGTAGATGGAAAATACTTACTGTATTAGTTCATATGGAATAGCTGTGGGCTCAGAAAGTAAGATGCTGGTGTACATTAAAAAGGGAGAAAAATAATAAGGGTGATTATAATGAGATTCAGTTGAACTCCTTCATTTGGGGTCCTGTCTCCATTTTTGGTTGCTCTCCCTTGTTCTCATGTGCTATAGCTGAGAATGGGGTAGTCCAGAAAAAGGCAACATGGATGACATTTGCCATTAGGGTAATTTCAATACTGTTGTTTGAGATACCCATCCCCTGTCTTCTCAACCCATTTATTTTATTTTTGTTGTCTCTCTTGATCCCTCTTTTATCTCTTTCTCCTCCATCTTTAATCTTATTTCCAGGTTGGCATCAATTACCAGCCTCCTACAGTAGTTCCTGGGGGAGACCTGGCCCAGGTGCAACGTGCCGTCTGCATGCTAAGCAACACCACAGCCATCGCTGAGGCCTGGGCCAGGCTGGACCACAAGTTTGATCTGATGTATGCCAAGAGGGCATTTGTGCACTGGTATGTTGGTGAAGGCATGGAGGAAGGGGAGTTTGCAGAGGCCCGAGAGGACTTGGCTGCACTGGAGAAGGACTACGAGGAAGTGGGAACTGATTCGTTTGAAGAAGAAAATGACGGGGAGGAATTTTAAAATACACTGTGTTATTCAATAGCAACGGATTGTCTCTGTCTTTCTTTACTGCATGTGTCTGCATTCCTGTCTGGTACCTTCTCCATGTGTGTAATATATAGAGAATGAAGATCAGAAAGGCCCTCGAAACACAGGAAAGCTATCATGTTTGTTATGACCACCTAATCCTAATAATGCATGATCCTCACTCAATACAAGGGAATGTAACAAGCAGTAGATTCTCTGCCAGTCCACCTTGAGAGAATTTTCTTTTCCAATCCGAAATGTAATTAGCAATTTAACCTTCTGCATACAAGCTAAAGTCACCATAACTGAGCATCTAATTCCAGTTTTACAAGCCTTCATCGAGTCACAAGAAAAATAGCATAGACCTCACATTTGACCTACCTCTACCTTTTGCTCCTGGGAATATCAGGGAATAATGTAAGTGGATAACTGAGTCCTCCTTTGCTCTGTGGGACACACAGACTCATCGATCTCCACCTGAGGGATCCAAATGGGATGTGTCTGTTCTTTTGTCCTGTGAAACATCCATTTCTGATATATGTGTGGAATTCCCTTAGAAATGTTACAGCAATAGGAAACCTAGTGCATATTTTTTGTAAAAGTTTGTACTTTCTTGTGAAAGAAAGAATCAGTTGTTGCTGGGTACAAAAATCGCTAATAAAACTGCAGCAGACAAAAGGGGATTTTTTTCCCTTCATGTTTATGTGAAATCATCTCTGGTCTGCCCATGGTCCTTGCTCCATGTGAAGAGCTCCTTCTCTTCGAGTGATATCCTTGCTGCGTCCAGAAGGCCTCTGTTCTGTCTGTGCCATCCTTGATCTAGTGGAGGATGGTGATATCTGAAAGTGGGTTTGCAACACAGGCATTAAATGTACATCTAAAGATACTTTACAGTGGTGCATAAAGATCACAATTTATCTGATTCACAATCTGCCAGGCAGTGCCAGTAATTCCTGTCAAGGAAACCTCCTCTGCATACCTTTGTCTAGAGGACCCCTGCTCTGCCTGAAGCTTTCAGTGCTCTCTGTTGCTATCCTGTGAAAATATGGTGCACTATTTTTATTTTATTAGGTTTCCTTTTTGTAGTAATGTGTCTCAAAAAGCAGAGCGAGCACAGTTATTATTTACTGATTTATTTTGCACCAGGTATGTACGATATTAAATGTAATGCACCTCCATTAAATCAATGTTAAGGTTCCATAGTTAAAAATCCCAAGAAATGCAAAAATTAAAGTTCCCACTGCAACATTAACTTATACTTGTTGCACATTATGTGTATTTTATCATACATACTTAATTACATAAACAGTAATATACTAAACAACATATGTCAGGATTAGCATTTCAGTTAAATAAAACATCCCTATTCAGGAAACATTTGATCACATGCTTAACTTTAAGCACATGAATGAGAAACACTGAAGTCGATAGGACATAGGCATGTTGCTTAAGTGCTTTCCTGAATAGGGATGGACTTAAGCTTAAATACTGTCCTGAATTGAGGCCTAAAACAGGAATGTAAAATATTATGTGTGAAACACAGCTGAACTCATGTAGCTGTTGCAAGTCTTAACTTGTTCCTCTCCTGGCTTTTTGATTTTAATTATTAAACCCTTCCTTTGTATTTATGGAAACGTTCTGCACTTAATTTCCTAGCTTGGATTTTTTTTTTTTTTAAAAAGAGGCAGGAGGGGAAATAAGATAGAGCAAGAAGAGAAGAAATGGAAAAAAAAATTGACAAAAATCCCCTTTGTCAGCCCAAATTTTGACTCAGTTACGTGTCAAATTATAAAAAGGTCTCAGGGAGAAGCATAAGTTAGTGGCTTTTTACATATATGGAAAAGTGTGCAAAACATAGGCAAAAAATCCATGAAAGTGCAATGAGTCTCTAGAAATGTGAAGGTGTAAACGGAGTAAAATCTCCAAAGCATGTCCAGCAGCATAGCACCCCTGCCGACCTGCTGAGGCACTGGGCCCAACTGCCATTTATTTGTAATTGAGTTGAGTGCCTAACTCCCTTAACTGCTTTTGAAAAAACCCCATCCAAGCTAAGGGCCAGATTCTGAACCACTTACTTAGAGGCTATGTCTACAGTACACACCACTTCTGGTGGCGCATAGGGTGAAGCATAGCTACACCTGGCAGTGAAAAGCAAGCTATATCCATACTGTGGTATGTAGCTACACATCAGTGAAAGGCACTGACAGTGGGGAGGCAACAGGGAGCTGCCATAGCCTTCCCATGCTGCTGGAGTCTTTTCCTGTGGTGGGGAAAGGCACCAGCAGCCGGGAGGCAGAGGGACACTACATGACTAAAAATAGCAGCGTAGACATGGAGACACAGCTTGGGTGAGTAGAAAGCAATGTAGGGTATGTACTCGGGTACATATACACACATCTTTCAGGCGTGTCTGTATTCTACTCACCTAAGCCATGCTTCATGTCTACGCTGTTACTTAAACTCATGTTAGGAGGGCTACCCAACTACATACTCAACATGCTGCCGAAAGAAGTGTGCAGTATAGATGTAGCCATAGAGTAGCACCTTACGCCACAAGAAGGACTAATGATTTCAACAGGACTACTAGTGGACTAAGATACTATTCAATGTAAAGATATCAGAATCTGTCCCTGAATGAGGCAAACCCAGACTGAAACTAGACATAGAAGAGAAAGGAGGGGCAAAAGTTAAAACAAACAAAAATGTGCCAAATTACATAGTAAGCTAGTCACATAAGTTCTCATATTTATAAGTAGAAGTGGAGATAGGTCCATAGGGGAGCAGTAGACAGAACAAGAAGGATACTAGCATATTAGCATACTGGAATATAGCTCCAGGCTATAGAGAACAGCTTGAGGGGGGAAAAAAAAAAAAGGTATAACAGCAAGTTTACCAATTCTGAGGCCTTGTCTACACTACCGGGGTAAGTCGATCTAAGTTACACTACTCCAGGTACTTGAATAACATAGCTGGAGTCGACGTAACTTAGCTCGACTTTCCGCGGTGTCCACACTGCGCTGCGCTGACGGGGAGACGCTCTCCTGTCAACCTACCTTACTCCTCTCGTTCCGGTGGAGTACTGGAGTCGACCGGAGAGCGCTCTTCACTAGACCTGCGAAATCGACCCCCACTGTATCGATCACAGCAGCTTAAGTGCAGACATGGCCTGAGTAATTGCTGCACTTATAACTCATTTCTAAAAAAGTGACAAAATAACATTTTACAGAAAGAGAGAAAGAGAGAGAAAAAAAAAATCACACAACAGACAAGCCATACAACAGAACATAGGAACTACCATTCTATATCAGACCAATGGTCCATCTAATCTAGGAGCCTGTTTCTGACTGGCCAGTAACAAGTGCTAGAGATCATTGAGCTGGGCTTCCCTGGCTCAGCTACAGTTGCCTCAGCTGAGCTCCACTTCTGGCAAGGGCCTGGTGGGCTGGCTCCCTGGGATCATGTATGCTACCTTCAATTTAGCTTTCTTTATTAATTAATTAACAATTAATTATAACCTTGTTCTACCTTTCTCAGATCCACTGGGTTGGGTGCAAGTACAACCCCCTGCCTGGACTCTGCCTGACTCCTTAGTTGGGCTTTCTCTAGTGGGGTGTGTTTGGTTTCCCTCAGTATGAGCAGCCTGTGGGGTAGCTGTTCCTCTCAAGAAACTGAAAGGGCAGCTCCTGCAGCAGTTCTCCCTTCTCTCAGGCAGACATTAGAACATCCCTATGGAAAAATCCTACAGAAGCTAATAGGAGACAGGAACCTTATAGCACTGGATCTAAACCACTGCTGAGTACAGAACTCCAGCACAGTTCTAGCCCTAATTTGGAGCCCCAGGAAGAGATAGGAGCTGTCACCTGTGTCTCAAAAGGCATGGCCTTCTGCTCACACCTGGAGGAGACACTGCTGAAACCTGTGCCCATCTGCTGTCCCTCTGAAGCTCCAGGATGTTCTCCAATACTACTGCTGCTGCTTCCACTGAAGGGAGTTGGCCTCTAGGCAACTACATCCCTGCTAACAGAATTCTGTAACAGGAGGAGAATTCTATACAACTCTGTCAGAGGGAATGTCGTTGCCTAGCAGCTGGCTTTCTTCAGTGGAGGCAGCAAAAGTGATGGTGGCAGTGGAAAACTCGTCACTCCCTTTCAAAACCCCATATATACCTCCTTCCTTCCCATGCCTTCACTTAAATACCTATATGAGGATTTACATATATACTAGCTTTTGAAAATTTAGGCCAAAATTACTTGGCCAATGTCACCAAGGAAATCTTTTCTAGGAATAAAATCTATGTCTCCTGTTTCGTAGGTATGTACTGTGCCTAATCGACCACTAGAGCATTTTTTCCCTTCCTACAGTACATAACAAAGAGATTTCCTAATATAGGAAAACAGCCTTGCCCATTATTCGTGATTAACATAAACATCAAGTATTTTTTTCTGCACATGTTTAATGTGAGCAATTTAAAAGATTATTTCCCCCTGAAGTACAAAACAAGCAAAAAAGTAATCTGACTCCTCAACTGCATTTCCAGGCAGCTTGACACTCTCATTCAGCTGTTGCATCAATACATAGTGTTATGTAGCTGCTATGGCACTGTGATAGAGTACACTCCTGTCTCCATACCCTACCCTACACGCTATTGTAATAATCTTTGTACAAAGTATGCCTTGTGAGGTCTCATTTGAAAACTTATAATTTGCCGATCAGTACTGACTTGGTAACATATGTGGCAACATTGTATGTGAAGTTATAAGATTCCCCTGTATGGTGTTAACACACGTTCTAAACCCCACCACCCTGTCCAAACAGAAGTTGGCAAATAGGTCTGTCCTAAACAAAGAAATGTGTTCTCTGCTTAATTTGCATTTAAGAAGTAAACAAAGTCATCAGGCAGGGAAGGAAACAAAGAAAGCTCAAACAGGTGAGAAAAAGCAAGCAGGGAATATCCTTCCACATAGACTCTTTGTCTCCTAGTGCCCATCAAGAAATGTTTTTCAAGAGAGGGACTGAAACTATAAAAAGGAGGGACAAACACCCTGAGGCACCCCTCCCCCCGCCTATCACCATCACTGCACCTGTAGCACAAAGGAATCATTCGTTGGACTCCAGGAGAGGGATTCCTCACCTAGAGGGTTTGGTCAATATGACTGCTGAAAGCATGTGGTGAGAAACTTTGCTTGAATCTGATATAGTTTGTTAAGTTAAGTATTAGTAAACATCTTATTTTTCTTGTAACCATTTCTGATTTTTATGGCTCATTTCTTGTACTCACATAAAATCTCTTTCTTTGTAGTTAATAAACTTGTTTTATTGTTTTATCTAATCCAGTGTGTTTCAATTGAAATGTCTGAATAACTATTTGAGATAATAAAATGCATATTATTCCCTTCAAGGAATAAAAGACTTGAAGTATTTTGTACTGTCTAGGAGAGGGCTGGGAAGCACAGAACATACATTTCTGGGGGAAAATCAGGGACTGGGGTTGTGCTGAGGTTACCCTGCAGTATAACCAAGGCTGGTGAGAGCAAGAGTGTAACCCAAGTGCGACTGGATGGCTGCAGTTACAGACAGACACTCAGGGTTTGACTTGCATGCTGGAAGTCTATTTGTGAGCAGCCCAGGGAGGAACTCCTTCAGCAAAGCATTGTAAGGCACCCAAAGTTGCAGGGTAGGGGTGACACAGCTGCTCATCAGTTTGGATTGTACCCTAATATGTCACAAGCACCTCCTGCCACAATTTCCAAGTGGATTTCTATTGCTGAACTTGAACTAGATGGTGGGAATTAACCTTTGAGTTCTCACAAAAGACTGCTTGATGTCTTGTCTGCTTCAAATGCTTTCTAAATTATCTAGGGTCATTTTAGTTGGTCTGGTTCTACACATTCTGTCCTCACTGACAGATTCAGAGACTGAGGTGAGGGATGGAGGAGAAATTAAAATAAAGATGCATTTCCTTGTCTGACGATCTTCTTACCTCCACTAGAGTTAGCAGCTGCCTGAATCCTATGGTCTATAGTCTCATGCCCAAGTAGATATTTTAATGATCATGACACTGGAAAGATAATTGCCTTGAAATGGAAGCCATTTTCAATACAGGTCTTCCAAAAAAGATTCTAATCCTAAGACTTCCACAATTTCAGTACTATTAGGATATCATCACTTAAACATTCTGGACTGTCTGTGAGTACTATTAGGGTTACAGCCATAGCTATCTCCCATCCTAAAACACATTTATATGGATACTATATTGAAAAATGTATTGCTAAACTGTAACAACTAATGGGGAATGCTTCCACTTTGTAAACGGGCTATCACAGTCCTTGCAAAAGTTTCTTTTCTAAATGGCAGTAAAAGATAGTAAGTCATAACACCCCACTTAATGAGTTCCCACTTCAAGATAGTACAGGACTGTTAATTCAGTACATCCCAGCACTGAAACAATAGCTCTAGGACTAGCCTACTGAGGTGCTTATTAAAGGATTGAACTAGCAGGGGGATGGGGGGAGGAAGGGGGGGAGGAAAGAGATCTTTTACAGAATTTAACCCCCACTTAATTTATGGGTCCTTACAGATCTTGGTAGAAAGCCTTCCTAATCATTTCCCTAATATGGAGGATAGGTCTGTGACATTCTATACCTTGGGGGAACATCCTGGAACCCCCATATTCCTCATTTTTATATAATCATGATCTTACATATAAAGCATGCTTTGTAGGGTATCAGGGGAAAAGTTATGATCTGCTGAAAGTAATTTCTCTATCCATATATGTATATCATTAATGCATATGAAGTTATAAGAATTGTGTTGTATGGTGGTCACTAAAATATGCTGTAAGTTGGGGAATCAGCCAGATATTAGCTCTGTGATGGGTTGGATCACAGAAACCCCCCTGAGAGCTGCCACCTGATGTGCCAAGACTACTTCTATCCCTGTTTTCCCTGCCAACTCAGGACTCCAGCACCCTGTCTTGCTGAGCCAGACACTCCCGTCTGCTCCAACAAAGACTCAGGGTCTGAATTACTTGCCCCAAAGCTGCAGGTTTACCGGAAAACAGCTCACAGAAGTGTGCTTGTCTTTAACACTCAGATGCCCGACTCCCAATGGGTTCTAAACCCAAATAAATCCGTTTTACCCTGTATAAAGCTTATGCAGGGTAAACTCATAAATTGTTCGCCCTCTATAACACTGATAGAGAGATATGTACAGTTGTTTGCTCCCCCAGGTATTAATACATACTCTGAGTTAATTAATAAGTAAAAAGTGATTTTATTAAATACAGAAAGTAGGATTTAAGTGGTTTCAAGTAGTAACAGACAGAACAAAGTAAGTCACCAAGC
>NW_020713368.1:0-3378 GCF_002925995.2 Terrapene triunguis | reverse complement strand
GGGGAGAAATAGCTTTTTAAATAGTGTATAATTAACCAGTGGAACTCAGTGCTGCAGGTTATTATTGAGGCAAAGGTGTAGTAAGTTCTTAATTTTTTAAAATAAATATGATTAGATGAATATATTTCTCACACACCTGCACTAGGCTGAACACACAGAACTGAAGTTCAGTGCTAATTCTAGGTCACCGTCTTTGGAAAGGATTCACCAAATGCTCAGGTTTAGTTTTGGAAAGTGCAGTAACATGAGAGCACCTTATTCTACTCTCACAAGTTCTCAGAACATTTTGTAAAATGTCTGTCTCCTGATTTCCACCAAGTTTTGCTGGAGTTGAGCGAAGGTGATACAACAGTTTCATTGCAGTATACATACTGACACATACTCCATTTTCCAGTGCTGTGACTAGCTGTTAAATTGAATCTAGACAAATTCAGACTGGAAATAATGTACACATTTTTGACAGTGAGGGTCTTGACTAATATATGCTGGCATACTATATATATTAGTATGCATTAAGCACAAATATTATAGCACTTCTATAGTCTAAACTTGCCTATGATTTTTATATAACCCTGCTCACTTCAGCTAAGTATCCAATAACCTCTTGCATTCACTGAAGTTTTTGCTTGAGCAAACAGGGAAGCTGTCAAGATCAAGACAGATGAATGTTTTACCGTAGCAATAGAAAGGGAGTTATTCTCACAGGCCTTTACTGGAATGTTCCAAAGGAAGAGGACAAGACATAGAACAATCCTATGTCTTAGTACAAGTTGGGAAATACCTCCATGGACCAGTACCTGGAATGCTAGTGTCCAAAATAGAGTTAAGGAAGGAACAGAACAAGCTAGGGAACTGGGACAAACTGAGGAGTTGGATTTTAGTGATGTGTAAAGAGATGTGTAACTTGTAAAATCATTATATAAATAATACCAGCTTAAATGTGTAAGTGAACATATAAACGCTGCACAAGACCACTTCTATCATATAGAACCTTTTTTCTGTACTATGTTATTAGCTTATCACAGTAACCCTGACTGACATTGATTATTTGGTCTCTTGAATATATTTCATAATGAACCAAAGTATGGCCAAGCAACTGAATATACAATTTATCAACAGAATCTGGTAAATTGTTTTTCTCTACTTGAAGAATGAATTGTTTACAACCACAGGGCTAATACGTTAGCTTTTTTTCTCCCTTGTGTAAGCAATGGAAGTCTCCTCTGCTATCCCAGAGTTTATAGTCCCACACTGGCATCAGTGTATTGTAATGGAATATTAAGACATCTGGAAAAAATGTTCATTAGTTTAGTCTTTAAGAGTCTGTGGAGAGAACATGAAAGGTCTATAAGCTCTTCAGAGCAGTGAGCTGATTCTGCTATATACTGCTGATTGAGGTTATACTAGAAAACAAATTTCTGTTAGAGATCCATACATAATTCCAGCAGGTTGACCTCTAGCTAGCCATATGGCAAGGAGCATTCAGGAACCAAGCTTTGGTCCATGCCAGGATTCCATTTTTGAGTCTACCCTGAAGTTGAGCCATTTTGGGATATGAATTTGAATATATTCAATATAATAAAAATATATTCCAATATAATAAAAGTAATGATAAAAGTTAGCACTTCTCATTTTCCTAGTGCATCATAAACTTTAATCCTCATAGCTCTCTCAGAGTTGTGAAGTAAGTAGTATTCTCCCCATTTTATGGAGGGGAGAGCAGAGGCAGATTAGTTCAAGGGCATATTTCTCACGGAGAAGTATTAGAAGGCAGGCCACAGCTCTGCTGTGAGATGTCAGTTTGCTTAAGGCCACAGAGGGAGTCACTATCAAAAATGATGTTAGTACTTGAGAGCTTCTGCCCTCTACACCCATATTCCTACCAATAGGCTGTGCTTCTTTAGTAGAAGCAAACAGATTAATGCTAGGGCTGGATCAACAGTTGGGGCAAAAATATGAATCCACTCGAATCTAACATTAAATCTATTGAACTGAACATCAAGAAATTTGTTCAGCAGTCAGAACCCATCTCTTGGGAGCCCATCCATAGATTAAAAACAGAAGCTCAGAGTTCTACATGTTCATCAGTGACAGAACTCCGTCCTCATCTCTTCCTGGTTCTCACTGCCCTCTGACTACCCACCACAATCATCACACTAAGGAAGCTGGATCCTTGGAATCATTGCACTGTTCTGGAATGTGGGTGTGATTCCCAAACCCAAGCCCTTGGAAATATGGAGAATGCTGCAGTAAATTCAGACATGGCAAGTACCTCATGTCACACCACAGCGCATCCTCTGCCACTGGTTGGGGAGCCTCTTCCAGTAATCCATGGCCAGTATGATGGTGGTTCATAAAAGATAGGGGAACAGAAGGATCTTTAGGTCTCTGGCAAGGATGTAGAAGGGGGGGTGGTATCTGAATCTTTGGACAAAGGAATCTAACTTTAATGTCAGACTGGAGTGGGTATGTATCCTATCAGAACATATTACCAGTTCATAAGATATTCATAAAGCGATGATGCCCATATTTCAGCTTAAATTTGGTAGAATATCACTTGTAATGATACATTGATTATTGTAATCTTTAATGGTCTATTGTAGTTCTTAGGAGGATTTAAATAAAACTCTTAAGTATTAATACAATTTTATTTATATAGAAATATGCCATAGGAGATATTTGATACACAAGAAAAATTAAATACAAATATTTAAAAAAAAAGTTGCCTTCTCTAGAGCTGTCCACCTCAGAGTTCTATAGAAACTTGTATTTAAACACAAAGATTATGGCCATCAACAAGTTAATAAAATTAAGGAAACTTTGGCTGACTATTGAGGGGGAAATGAGTGAACTGTTATATGTATTAGATATCCCATGGGATGATCTCTCAGTGGAATTACTTCACTTAAATAATTAAGAACTGGACTGATCAAAACACTGAGGAAAATATAGACTGTGTATGAAAGAATTTTCCATTGATCTGTTATGGAGCCTCTTCTGCAGGTAAAGAGAGAATATTTTCTTCATTTCTGTTTATTCAGCTAGTTCTGTTCACTGACTAGTTCATTCAAGTTAAGAAACCAATTCAGAGTTGAAAAAGCAGGAAAGCTTGTTTTCCTCTTTCAGTCTATGAATAAACACTACATCTGAGAGGATGAGATCTACTAGTTCTAAAATCTCAAAAAAGACATGATGACCAGAAACAATCTGTTAAATTCATTAACTACAGATATACTTCCTTAGTTTAATAAATCTGCTGTTCCAGCTGGAGGACACTTACATGTGCAGGAGTAATGTCTTACAGACAAAGTTGCCGGCATGTGAGTTCACCCTGGGGGAACAGTCTCCAAATTGCACAGTATTGTTAAAATGCTGGAA
>NW_020713367.1:0-1442 GCF_002925995.2 Terrapene triunguis | reverse complement strand
GTTTCATGAGCATTGTTTATAACATGGCACCTCAGATGGAGTGTGCTACCGCTTACTTTTATTACCACAGTTACAGGCCTGGTGGTTTTTTAGTGTGGGCAGGTGGTTGTTTTTTATTTGATTATCTAAGAAAATTGTGCATTCTGGAAACAGTTGTGCAGGACATCAAATCAAACTGCAAACATCAAGCCTCACACAGCACACTCCCCTTCTTTTTTTAGATTGCCTGCCTATACCAAGGTGAATCTGAGTTCCTTCTGTCTAAATACACATAAGTGAAATATTTTCTTCAGGTTAGATTAATCCAAGTTGTTGAGTGTTCAGTTATCATAAATACTTTAATAAGGTACTTGTTGTGCCTGATCAAAGCTCCATTTTGCATCATTCAAGTGGATATTCATGTGCTTCCACAAATATCCCAATAATCTGTGAAGAATATTGGTATATCCAGTCTTTTTCTGGTCTGCGTTTCTCATGACCAGATACTTACTGTAAGAGGCAATTTCTTCAATGTGGCTGGAGCAATGAGATAAAGAAATTACAGGAACACAAAACTCCAATAAATCTGTGGCATACCTAATTATCATCATATTTCATAGGCATTTGTGATGTTATTGGGAAGAAGTTGGACAATTATTTTCTTGGGGAGGCTTCTGCGGATTTTCATCCATAGTTTCCTAGCCCTGTGTTCCTGCATCCTAGCAGGGTTAGATGCGGTTTACTTCATGAACCTTCAATACAGCTTAGAGTCACCATTGTCCTACATACGCCCTTTCCCCCCGGCCCTCCTATCCAGGGAGATCTGTGGGCATAAATGATATTAACAGTGTTGCAGAATTCTCATGGGGGGAATAGGGGAAAATCAATTTGCTCAACTTTTCTCTCTATAAAGGGAAAAAAATCCTAATGCTATTTGCCCCCTCTTGGCTTTGTCCCACACGACCACTGAGGGATAGAACTTTGCAAGCTGCAATGTGACCTCTTCCAGGGCCTTGTACCACATGCAGCATGCCCATCCTGCCAGCTAGAGCGCCACCTATCCCTGGCCTTTCTGATTGGTACAGGAACACTCAGTTCCCTAATTTTCCTTCCCCCATTCCCTGCATGGAAAGTTAGGCCTCAGCTTCAGTTTCTGGCTTCCTATTCTCTCTAGTCTACCATGGAGCTCACAAACACAAGTGCAAATTATGTTACCAAAGTCTGAGAGGGTTGCAGGGAGGCAGGGCATGCAGAGGTGGAAGGACTTGGTCATAGGTGGGACGAGATATGTGTGGGGACCTTCCAAAATAGAGTCCAGCCATGCCCCAACTTTTCTCCAATTCAGGAGACAAAAGATTTTGCCTAGCAATTGAATTCTGCTTTCTCTTGTGATACAGAGAACAGGTGTGTGTGTGAGGGGAGAAATAGCTTTTTAAATAGTGTATAATTAACCAGTGGAACTC
>NW_020713366.1:0-4681 GCF_002925995.2 Terrapene triunguis | reverse complement strand
ACTCTGCTTTCTCTTGTGATACAGAGAACAGGTGTGTGTGTGTGGGGGGGGGGGGGGGGGGGACATAGTTTTTTACATAGTGTATAATTAACCAGTGGAACTCAGTGCTGCAGGTTATTATTGAGGCAAATGTGTAGTAAGTTCTTAATTTTTTAAAATAAATATGATTAGATGAATATATTTCTCACACACCTGCACTAGGCTGAACACACAGAACTGAAGTTCAGTGCTAATTCTAATAGGCAGCGGTATGGAATGCTGTAATGGGACCGTAAAGTCCCTAGAGCACTACTAAAAGGAAAATGTTACTGCTTCAATTTTGGTATCCTTGTGGTTTACTTGTGTTTAATTGTCATTAGTATAGTATTGAAAATGATTATCCTGTTCTAACAAATTGTAAAATTGTGGGGCTTTTTTTTTTTTTTTTAATCAGGCATTTAAAGTACATGATGGTGCTTGACAGCTGCTTCACTGACCTACAGCCACAAGCTTATTGCTCTGCTATGTGCAAAATATAGATGAAAAACATAAACATGGGCAAAAATCTATTTACATTCCATACAAATTGGTTTCTTTCTCAACTCCCAATAAATGCAGTGCATGAAAGTGCAGTATTATCTAAGCACTTCCTGGGGAATCTATACAAGGACTTGGGTCTTCTCACAAGGAATCAGGTCACCATCTTTGGAAAGGATTCACCAAATGCTCAGGTTTAGTTGTGGAAAGTGCAGTAACATGAGAGCACCTTATTCTACTCTCACAAGTTCTCAGAACACTTTGTAAAATGTCTGTCTCCTGATTTCCACCAAGTTTTGCTGGAGTTGAGCGAAGGTGATACAACAGTTTCATTGCAGTATACATACTGACACATACTCCATTTTCCAGTGCTGTGACTAGCTGTTAAATTGAATCTAGACAAATTCAGACTGGAAATAATGTACACATTTTTGACAGTGAGGGTCTTGACTAATATATGCTGGCATACTATATATATTAGTATGCATTAAGCACAAATATTATAGCACTTCTATAGTCTAAACTTGCTTATGATTTTTATATAACCCTGCTCACTTCAGCTAAGTATCCAATAACCTCTTGCATGCACTGAAGTTTTTGCTTGAGCAAATAGGGAAGCTGTCAAGATCAAGACAGATGAATGTTTTACCGTAGCAATAGAAAGGGAGTTATTCTCACAGGCCTTTACTGGAATGTTCCAAAGGAAGAGGACAAGACATAGAACAATCCTATGTCTTAGTACAAGTTGGGAAATACCTCCATGGACCAGTACTTGGAATGCTAGTGTCCAAAATAGAGTTAAGGAAGGAACAGAACAAGCTAGGGAACTGGGACAAACTGAGGAGTTGGATTTTAGTGATGTGTAAAGAGATGTGTAACTTGTAAAATCATTATATAAATAATACCAGCTTAAATGTGTAAGTGAACATATAAACGCTGCACAAGACCGCTTCTATCATATAGAACCTTTTTTCTGTACTATGTTATTAGCTTATCACAGTAACCCTGACTGACATTGATTATTTGGTCTCTTGAATATATTTCATAATTAACCAAAGTATGGCCAAGCAACTGAATATACAATTTATCAACAGAATCTGGTAAATTGTTTTTCTCTACTTGAAGAATGAATTGTTTACAACCACAGGGCTAATACGTTAGCTTTTTTTTCCCCTTGTGTAAGCAATGGAAGTCTCCTCTGCTATCCCAGAGTTTATAGTCCCACACTGGCATCAGTGTATTGTAATGGAATATTAAGACATCTGGAAAAAATGTTCATTAGTTTAGTCTTTAAGAGTCTGTGGAGAGAACATGAAAGGTCTATAAGCTCTTCAGAGCAGTGAGCTGATTCTGCTATATACTGCTGATTGAGGTTATACTAGAAAACAAATTTCTGTTCGAGATCCATACATAATTCCAGCAGGTTGACCTCTAGCTAGTCATATGGCAAGGAGCACTCAGGAACCAAGCTTTGGTCCATGTCAGGATTCCATTTTTGTGTCTACCCTGAAGTTGAGCCATTTTGGGATATGAATTTGAATATATTCAATATAATAAAAATATATTCCAATATAATAAAAGTAATGATAAAAGTTAGCACTTCTCATTTTCCTAGTGCATCATAAACTTTAATCCTCATAGAGAAATGGTCTGAGTTAAACAGGATGAAGTTTAACAAAGACAAATGCAAAGTGCTCCACTTAAGAAGAAAAAATCAGTTTCACACATACAGAATGGGAAGAGACTGTCTAGGAAGGAGTATGGCAGAAAGGGATCTAGGGGTTATAGTGGACCACAAGCTAAATATGAGTCAACAGTGTGATGCTGTTGCAAAAAAAGCAAACATGATTCTGGGATGTATTAACGTGTGTTGTGAGCAAGACACGAGAAGTCATTCTTCCGCTCTACTCTGCTCTGGTTAGGCCTCAGCTGGAGTATTGTGTCCAGTTCTGGGCACCGCATTTCAAGAAAGATGTGGAGAAATTGGAAAGGGTCCAGAGAAGAGCAACAAGAATGATTAAAGGTCTTGAGAACATGACCTATGAAGGAAGGCTGAAAGAATTGGGTTTGTTTAGTTTGGAAAAGAGAAGACTGAGAGGGGACATGATAGCAGTTTTCAGGTATTTAAAAGGGTGTCATAAGGAGGAGGGAGAAAACTTGTTCACCTTAGCCTCTAAGGATAGAACAAGAAGCAATGGGTTTAAACTGCAGCAAGGGAGGTCTAGGTTGGACATTAGGAAAAAGTTCCTAACTGTCAGGGTGGTTAAACACTGGAATAAATTGCCTAGGGAGGTTGTGGAATCTCCATCTCTGGAGATATTTAAGAGTAGGTTAGATAAATGTCTATCAGGGATGGTCTAGACCGTATTTGGTCCTGCCATGCGGGCAGGGGACTGGACTCGATGACCTCTCGAGGTCCCTTCCAGTCCTAGAATCTATGAATCTATGAATAGCTCTCTCAGAGGTGTGAAGTAAGTAGTATTTTCCCCATTTTATGGAGGGGAGAGCAGAGGCAGATTAGTTCAAGGGCATATTTCTCACGGAGAAGTATTAGAAGGCAGGCCACAGCTCTGCTGTGAGATGTCAGTTTGCTTAAGGCCACAGAGGGAGTCACTATCAAAAATGATGTTAGTACTTGAGAGCTTCTGCCCTCTACTCCCATATTCCTACCAATAGGCTGTGCTTCTTTAGTAGAAGCAAACAGATTAATGCTAGGGCTGGATCAACAGTTGGGGCAAAAATATGAATCCACTCGAATCTGACATTAAATCTATTGAACTGAACATCAAGAAATTTGTTCAGCAGTCAGAACCCATCTCTTGGGAGCCCATCCATGGATTAAAAACAGAAGCTCAGAGTTCTACATGTTCATCAGTGACAGAACACCATCCTCATCTCTTCCTGGTTCTCACTGCCCTCTGACTACCCACCACAATCATCACACTAAGGAAGCTGGATCCCTGGAATCATTACACTGTTCTGGAATGTGGATGTGATTCCCAAACCCAAGCCCTTGGAAATATGAAGAATGCTGCAGTAAATTCAGATATGGCAAGTACCTCATGTCACACCACAGCGCATCCTCTGCCACTGGTTGGGGAGCCTCTTCCAGTAATCCATGGCCAGTATGATGGTGGTTCATAAAAGATAGGGGAACAGAAGGATCTTTAGATCTCTGGCAAGGATGTAGAAGGGGGGGTGGTATCTGAATCTTTGGACAAAGGAATCTAACTTTAATGTCAGACTGGAGTGGGTATGTATCCTATCAGAACATATTACCAGTTCATAAGATATTCATAAAGCGATGATGCCTATATTTCAGCTTAAATTTGGTAGAATATCACTTGTAATGATACATTGATTATTGTAATCTTTATGGTCTATTGTAGTTCTTAAGAGTTTTATTTAAATCCTCCTAAGTATTAATACAATTTTGTTTATATAGAAATATGCCATAGGAGATATTTGATACACAAGAAAAATTAAATACAAATATTTTAAAAAAAAAGTTGCCTTCTGTAGAGCTGTCCACCTCAGAGTTCTGTAGAAACTTGTATTTAAACACAAAGATTATGGCCATCAACAAGTTAATAAAATTAAGGAAACTTTGGCTGACTATTGAGGGGAAAATGAGTGAACTGTTATATGTATTAGATATCCCATGGGTTGGTCTCTCAGTGGAATTACTTCACTGAAATAATTAAGAACTGGACTGATCAAAACACTGAGGAAAATATAGACTGTGTATGAAAGAATTTTCCATTGATCTGTTATGGAGCCTCTTCTGCAGGTAAAGAGAGAATATTTTCTTCATTTCTGTTTATTCAGCTAGTTCTGTTCACTGACTAGTTCATTCAAGTTAAGAAACCAATTCAGAGTTGAAAAAGCAGGAAAGCTTGTTTTCCTCTTTCAGTCTATGAATAAACACTACATCTGAGAGGATGAGATCTACTAGTTCTAAAATCTCAAAAAAGACAGGATGACCAGAAACAATCTGTTAAATTCATTAACTACAGATATACTTCCTTAGTTTAATAAATCTGCTGTTCCAGCTGGAGGACACTTACATGTGCAGGAGTAATGTCTTACAGACAAAGTTGCCGGCATGTGAGTTCACTCTGGGGGAACAGTCTCCAAATTGCACAGTATTGTTAAAATGCTGGAA
>NW_020713365.1:0-3939 GCF_002925995.2 Terrapene triunguis | reverse complement strand
GTTTCATGAGCATTGTTTATAACATGGCACCTCAGATGGAGTGTGCTGCCGCTTACTTTTATTACCACAGTTACAGGCCTGGTGGTTTTTTAGTGTGGGCAGGTGGTTGTTTTTTATTTGATTATCTAAGAAAATTGTGCATTCTGGAAACAGTTGTGCAGGACATCAAATCAAACTGCAAACATCAAGCCTCACACAGCACACTCCCCTTCTCTTTTTAGATTGCCTGCCTATACCAAGGTGAATCTGAGTTCCTTCTGTCTAAATACACATAAGTGAAATATTTTCTTCAGGTTAGATTAATCCAAGTCGTTGAGTGTTCAGTTATCACAAATACTTTAATAAGGTACTTGTTGTGCCAACCCTGATCAAAGCTCCATTTTGCATCATTCAAGTGGATATTCATGTGCTTCCACAAATATCCCAATAATCTGTGAAGAATATTGGTATATCCAGTCTTTTTCTGGTCTGCGTTTCTCATGACCAGATACTTACTGTAAGAGGCAATTTCTTCAATGTGGCTGGAGCAATGAGATAAAGAAATTACAGGAACACGAAACTCCAATAAATCTGTGGCATACCTAATTATCATCATATTTCATAGGCATTTGTGATGTTATTGGGAAGAAGTTGGACAATTATTTTCTTGGGGAGGCTTCTGCGGATTTTCATCCATAGTTTCCTAGCCCTGTGTTCCTGCATCCTAGCAGAGTTAGATGCGGTTTACTTCATGAACCTTCAATACAGCTTAGAGTCACCATTGTCCTACATACGCCCTTTCCCCCCGGCCCTCCTATCCAGGGAGATCTGTGGGCATAAATGATATTAACAGTGTTGCAGAATTCTCATGGGGGGAATAGGGGAAAATCAATTTGCTCAACTTTTCTCTCGATAACACTGGTCTACAATTTTTGAAAAGTCGTCTGCTTCAGAGATAAAATGTGCTATTTATTATGTATTTTGATGTGCTGAATTCAAATATGACAATTAAAACAACTGATTGGCTACTGTTTCTAAGATATTTAAGTTTTTACATTTTATGTCTATGTATATTGTGTAGATAGTAGAGCTTTAATCATAAATTGTAAACCTAGGTATTTTCATGTGTTTATGGTTGCTTTGCATGATAATATTTCACCTGTCCTGTTTATGTAACACTTAAAAAATCAGCAAAAGGGTTATATAAATAAAATTTATTATGAAACAAAGGCAAAAAACTATTCTGTACATAGTTTAGTCCTATTCAGTGTCTACTCGGCGCTTCTTGGCTTGTCTCTTGTATTCATTAAATGGAGCATCTCTTGTCACTGTCCAGCAATAGTCTGCAAGCATTGATGGGCTCCATTTGCCCTGATAGCATTTCTCCATTGTTGCAATGTCCTGGTGAAATCGCTCGCCGTGCTCGTCGCTCACTGCTCCGCAGTTCGGTGGAAAAAAATCTAGATGAGAGTGCAAAAAATGTATCTTTAGTGACATGTTGCAACCAAGGCTTTTGTATGCCTTGAGGAGGTTTTCCACCAACAACCTGTAGTTGTCTGCCTTGTTGTTTCTGAGAAAATTTATTGCCACTAACTGGAAGGCTTTCCATGCCGTCTTTTCCTTGCCACGCAGTGCATGGTCAAATGCATCATCTCAAAGAAGTTCACGAATCTGAGGACCAACAAAGACACCTTCCTTTATCTTAGCTTCACTTAACCTTGGAAATTTTCCATGGAGGTACTTGAAAGCTGCTTGTGTTTTGTCAATGGCCTTGACAAAGTTCTTCATCAGACCCAGCTTGATGTGTAAGGGTGGTAACAAAATCTTCCTTGATTCAACAAGTGGTGGATGCTGAACACTTTTCCTCCCAGGCTCCAATGACTGTCGGAGTGGCCAATCTTTCTGATGTAGTGGGAATCTCTTGCACGACTATCCCATTCGCAGAGAAAACAGCAGTATTTTGTGTATCCAGTCTGCAGACCAAGCAAGAGAGCAACAACCTTCAAATCGCCACAAAGCTGCCACTGACGTTGGTCATAGTTTATGCACCTCAAAAGTTGTTTCATGTTGTCATAGGTTTCCTTCATATGGACTGCATGACCAACTGGAATTGATGGCAAAACATTGCCATTATGCAGTAAAACAGCTTTAAGACTCGTCTTCGATGAATCAATGAACAGTCTCCACTCATCTGGATCGTGAACGATGTTGAGGGCTGCCATCACACCATCGATGTTGTTGCAGGCTACAAGATCACCTTCCATGAAGAAGAATGGGACAAGATCCTTTTGACGGTCACGGAACATGGAAACCCTAACATCACCTGCCAGGAGATTCCAGTGCTGTAGTCTGGAGCCCAACAGCTCTGCCTTACTCTTGGGTAGTTCCAAATCCCTGACAAGGTCATTCAGTTCACCTTGTGTTATGAGGTGTGGTTCAGAGGAGGAGGATGGGAGAAAATGTGGGTCCTGTGACATTGATGGTTCAGGAGTTTCATCCTCTTCCTCGTCTGACTCAAGTGAGAATGATTCTGGTGCATCAGGAACCGGCAGTCCTTCTCCGTGGTACTGGGCGTATAGCTGATGGAATGTTTGGATAATGCACAGTCCACTTTTTCTTCTGACACACCTTTCCCAACTGGAGGCACCATGCAGAAGTAACAATTGCTGGTATGATCTGTTGGCTCTCTCCAAATCATTGGCACTGCAAAAGGCATAGATTTCCTTTTCCTGTTCAACCACTGGCGAAGATTTGTTGCACAAGTGTTGCAGCATATGTGTGCGGCCCACCTCTTGTCCTGATCTCCAATTTTGCAGCCAAAATAAAGGCGATAGGCTTTCTTAACCATAGTGGTTATACTGCGCTTTTGTGATGCAAAAGTCACTTCACCACAAACATAGCAGAAGTTATCTGCACTGTTCACACAAGTACGAGGCATCTCTGCTCACTTTGGCTAAACAGAAATGTGTCCCTTTGCAAAATCAAACACTGACAAATAAGAGAGCACGACACTGTATGATTTCTTGAGCTGATATAGGGCAATTTGTTCAGCAGAGTGATGTAAGCTTCGTTAGGATTGCATCATCCATGACTTCTAGGAATAACATGATGCAATTCATATCATGTATGACGCAATACCAGCTTCAGATTGCATCATTCATTGTTTTGCCTAAAAAGCAAGTACTGTCCAAACCCAGTCATAGATTTATTCATAGATCCAGTCAAAGATGTATTTTAGTCATTTCTGGTTTAAATTGAGATCCCTTCCCTTTATAACTCACTTATCCTCCGCCATTCCCAAGTCAAGGGTCGTATATACTGACCCAATAGCATATCTTGAAAACTAGAGCCAATCAACAATTTTAAGCATCATTTTCGTTCTCAGTGACCCAGAATTAGTCAAGTTTGACTACATTTATTTCAGAAGCATTTTGGCTGTAGAGCAGTGTAAAGGGAAAAAAATCCTAATGCTATTTGCCCCCTCTTGGCTTTGTCCCACACGACCACTGAGGGATAGAACTTTGCAAGCTGCAATGTGACCTTTTCCAGGGCCTTGTACCACATGCAGCATGCTCATCCTGCCAGCTAGAGCGCCACCTATCCCTGGCCTTTCTGATTGGTACAGGAACACTCAGTTCCCTAATTTTCCTTCCCCCATTCCCTGCATGGAAAGTTAGGCCTCAGCTTCAGTTTCTGGCTCCCCATTCTCTCTAGTCTACCGTGGAGCTCACAAACACAAGTGCAAATTATGTTACCAAAGTCTGAGAGGGTTGCAGGGAGGCAGGGCATGCAGAGGTGGAAGGACTTGGTCATAGGTGGGACGAGATATGTGTGAGGACCTTCCAAAATAGAGTCCAGCCATGCCCCAACTTTTCTCCAATTCAGGAGACAAAAGATTTTGCCTAGCAATTGAACTCTGCTTTCTCTTGTGATACAGAGAACAGGTGTGTGTGTGTGGGG
>NW_020713364.1:0-4390 GCF_002925995.2 Terrapene triunguis | reverse complement strand
AATGTTTTTAGCTTGGGGCGGCAAAAAATCTAGAGCCGGCCCTGGTTACTACAGAGATTTAGGCTATTGTATTAGTTTGGGTAGGGTCTCTGAATTTCCTTCATTAGGATTCCTTGAATTTCTTAAAATTCAGCCAAAAGCCGCAAAAGTTCCAACTGGCCACAGGTCAGAACTTAATTCTAGTTTCCCTTTTCCTGCTCTGGTCATTCCCCAGGAGCTCTCATCACAGTAAGAAATGAGTTAGGTGCACATGCAGCACTCATGACAACTACGGTTTATAAAACTCTCTCATAATTAAAATTACAAACTAAGGAGCCAAATTAATAATTAACACCACTCGTGTCACTAATGCTGCAAGGAAAATTTAGAAAAATAGGAGACAACTCTTTATTACACCACATATGTTCTGTAATTTGCTCCCTCTGTGCTTTCTATTAATAAGGCCATTTGCAAAAAGACAGACTCTTGGTTCTTGAATTCATCTGATCCTGGTGCGTCTTTCTCAACTCAAAGACAATCCTCTAATCTGCAACATCTCCATAAATTGCTGTGAGATTATGATGATGTTACAGAAGGATCATGACATCAGGTGGTGAATAAGCAGCAGAGGTACATGAAACTCCTGCAGAACAAAGATCCCAGCTTCAAAGATCTTCTGAAATGAGAAAAGTAAGAAAAACCCAGTCCAGAAATATAAGATCTACTGTGTGAAGAGAATCATTCCTTAACAGTAGTGATGGGTCTGAATCAAACCTCCAGACCCAGACTTGACCGTGAGCCTCTCTCTACATGCGGAATGTGAACACACTGTACCTTCCGAAAGTTCACATCCAGATCTCAACTCCCTCTGTTTGGATCCCACGGATTGGTCCTGCTCTTAATAGAGATGGGAAGTTCAGTTCAGAACCAGGATTTTGGATCAAAGCCAAAAGCTATTCAGTAGCAACAGGCTTTTTGTTGTTGCTGTTGAAGTTTTCCACATGGCATCAGTGAGTCTTTAGTAAAGCAAAATTCATCCTGGCTGCCGGTACCACAATGCAGCCACCTGCCTGGAACTGCCTGAAGCCAGGCCCCCTGCAGGACCGAGCCCTGAAGTTCGGACATGCGGCTAGAATCTCAGAGTGTGTTTCCAGAATGGTGATCACCGCACCCTGATTGGGCTGAGCGGTGATGGTTCAAAGGCACCTTCTCTAGTAGCTGGGAAGCATATTAACCTCCTCTACTATTGAGGCACCGTAGTGGGACTTCAGGAGCCGTGCTGCATAGCATGATGTGGACAGTTAGCTGAGCTGTACGGAGACAGCAGCCTTGAAGACGAGACCCATTCACGTGGCAGCTTCTGTCTCTGGGACCTTAGTGGGGCTCCACAAGGAAGAAGGCATCCCTGCTTCTAAACATTCCCCCCCCCCCAAATGTCTAGCAATGATGCCCCAGAAATTCCACAAGATTCACCTGACAGTTTTCCTGCCCCTATCGCACGGGATGTGGGTTTCTCAGCAGGAGGGGGCATGGGTGGCCAAAGTTTGCATATTTTGCCCCAATCTATTCCCAAGTCCCAGACCACTGTGTAGTAAGGCACAAGTGTGAATGGCTAAAGGAATCAGGCTGCCCAGAAACTAGAGCGATGAGCATGCATAAGAAATTATATAAAATAGAATGGTGCTTATTTCTTCCCTACGTGACTTGAATTCATTAATTGGCTCCATAATGAGATGATCTCACTGCATTTAAGTGTTAGCGGGAAAGGTCTATGGTATTCTTCTTGCATCTGGTCTTCATTTTCTCTTTACTCCCTGCAGATTCAGCTGTCTACACTGCTAACATAAGCAATGGAAGGCATCCCTGTCTTTGCTTCCTATAAAGTCAATCTGTATACTGCTGTTTCAGCTTTATGAAGATAAATGCCCACCAACAAACTAATACTGATGGGCTATCAAATCAACAGTAACTGTTCCAGCCCACATGAGGACCCGTCTAAGCCATTAAATCAAGGGTAAAGAGCTGAGCTGAGAGCTGGAAATGTTCTAGGCCAGATTTTGACACCCTTCATTCCATGCAGTAATACCTTACTCCATGAATGCTCTCATTGATTTCAATGGACTACTCACAGAGCAAAGTCCTACTCAATGTGAATCCTTACGGAATCCAGCCCTGTGCCAACATTTTAGCAAAGCAGCAATCCAGTTTGGTTTTCCTGAGTCCTTTTTGCATTGACTTTTCCCCGAGCCAAAAATGGACTTCGGGACTGAAGCTGAAATCAGTTTTGTGACTCAGCGGAATTTGTTTCGGTGGAAGTGGAAGCAGGAGGCTTCCTAATTTTCCTGCTCAATTTCATCCAAAGGCAGTTGCTGTATCCTTGCAATAAATGGCAAGACAGAATGCCAGAATGTGACCATGAAACCAGGCCCTTGTCTGTCTCCTTCTGGTGGACCCGCTGCTTCCTCAGCTCTCAATCATTGTGTGCATAACGACTACCAGTTGCAGCATCCATATTTACCAGAACAATGCGTTAGGGAGACAGGCTTGTTGGAATGTTCCACGGCCCCCTGACTATGAGGATCTATTCACGTCTTCCCCCACTAGGACCGTGCATTGACATATGCACCTCAGTTATTACGTGTCAGAAACTGTGGTGAATGGTGATGGAAAACCAGAGAGCTGTAACCACAGAAAAAATTACTATATTATGTATGAAATGTCGTACGTTGCACACTTCCTAACAGCACAGTGCCATGGGAACTGTGCTACTCCCCAGATCTCTGGCCAGAAGGCTCCAGTGGGGAAGAGGGGAAGATATGGGGATCTAAACACACTTTTTGAAATAGGACTGTGCATGCACATCCATGGTGCAATCCACAATGATCATTATTTGTACTGGAGTAGTGCCTAGGAAGCCCAGTCACAGACTAGGCCACCATTGTGCTAGGTGTTGAACAACTGCACTGGGCAGTCGGAGATGCCATAGCTGGGTGAAGTGTAACATCAAGCTCCTGACCACTCCTGGTTATTAAAATCCCATGGGACTTTTACAAGAATTGGCTCATTATTTCCAACTAGAGGAGAATGGGGCGTTAACTTTCCCCCCGGCCGAATTTGGTATTTTCTTCACTTTCTGACCTGAATGGTTTGTTGGATAGCTTTGCTCTCAGCTGCTCCACAACAAAGCTGGTTGCATTCCCATGGTGGACCGAACGACCCCTGGACGTGCAATTGGTAACCGTTTTGTAGAATGTTTTGGGATCTTGGGATAAGGCCCCATTATGCTCTGACTATCAGTTATTAACAGATGCTGCATTTCCACACTGAGCAGCCATCCATTATCCCGATCTAGGCACGGTTAACTCAACAGGCAGCACAAACACTGGATGAAAATATGTAAAGAAAAAATATTTACCACATGTATGCAAAACTGGTCTTTGAATCTGTTTTTCTTTTGAGCTTAAGTCATTTTAGCTTTCTTACCAATGCACGTTTCTCAAATGCTGTTCAGCATTTACAGTGAATATATTACAGCTGACAAAAAAAGTGGCAAAAAACCCTTCTGAAGCAATAGAAGCCATGCATGCATTCTGCGCTTTCCTCTCTTTCTAAACAAATCTGTTGTTCCTGTTTGCCTACAGTGCCAGCCCATCCCTCCTTTCCCTTAGGCACTTGCATGCTGGAGCCAGGGAAGACTTTGCAGAACCAGCCACGTGGTGGTCAGCTATGAAGCTCCTTGATAGTTTTCTCAGTTGGCCTGTTGCCAATGACAATCATTTTTTCCAGTTAACTCGATGGTCTTTGTGACTTGTGTCCTCTCCAACTGCATTTCATCTTCTCTGAGGATTAACTGCTTAACACCCATTTGCCAGATCTTGTGCTCTCTGGACACAGACTAGCACTGAGAATTTAGAAGTAGCTTAATGCACAGGGAATTGTTCATAGTGAGCACTAATCTGAGACAAGGAACACAGCAGAAGGAGCTTGCTGTCACTCAGCGGTCTGCGAAGCACAAGAGGGCGCTTTTAATCTTTAAAAAATGCAAACAGCTAAAAGAAAGCAAAACAAGTCAGTTCTGAGTCTCTTAGCAAGGCAGTTCCGCACTTCCATGCACCTAAGTGTCACCCATTCCTGGAAAGCTAATTGTGAAAAATAAAGACTCTACTGATGACAACAGATTTTTTTCATATATAGCTGTCATATTCCTCCAGTAAAGAGCAGAGAGTCATCATCTGCTTAAAAGAAAAACTCCAGTATTTTCCTGGGAACATAGTTTTGTTTTAACCTCTATATTTTATCTTACTGCCAGAAGGGATTCAGAAGACGACAGTCACATCCATGAGGACTAGTATGACTCTGATCTGTCCCCTTTCCCTGCCTCTTCAACCCCCTGCTCACAGATGAGACTACT
>NW_020713363.1:0-1198 GCF_002925995.2 Terrapene triunguis | reverse complement strand
CCCCATCCCGGGACCCCTGCCCCAACTGCCCCCCAGAAGCCCACCCCCTATCTAAGCCCCACTGATCCTTGTCCCCTGATTGCCCCCTCCTGGGACCCCACTCCCTGTCTAAACCTCCCTTCTCCTTGTTCCCAACTGCCCCCTCCTGAGACCCCCCCAACTTCCCCCCTAGGACCCCACTCCCTACCTGTCCCCTGACAAACCCCTGGGACTCCCATGCCTATCCAACTTCTGCCTGTCCCCTGACTGCCCCCCCCGAACCCTGACCCATCTAACCCCCCCTTCTCCCTGCCCTTGACTGCCCTCCCGAACCTCTGCCCCATCCAACCCCCCCTGCTCCCTGTCCCTTGACTGCCCCCCTGGAATCCCCTACCCCTTCTCCAACCCCCCAGCCCCCTTACCGTGCCAATCAGACCATGCTGCATACATGCTGCTGTGCTCTCCTGCGGAGCCACAGCCCCCCCCCCCACACCTGCCTTCCAGATTTGAACACCTCAAAATTAAGGAGTGCTCAAGCTCAGTTTGGGCAGCTGTTACTTCATTTCTCCCAAATCAAATCTACTGATCCACTGTAACTTGCTATAGAAAAAGTAGGATAAAATTGAGGAAGAAATGCTTCCCAGTGGTTATTAGGACTGGAATTGCTATTTTCAACAGCCATTGCCTTTTTTTTGTTTGTTTGTTTAAAAGGAAGACAGTGATATTGCATTGCAAATTTAGAAAGAAAGAGTGGAACAAAAGAATAATAAAGGCACCTCAACTTTTCCTCATTTATGTAGGACAGTCTTATAATATGCATCCAGATATCCTCCAATCACACAAGCTGAAAATTGTTCCACTTTACTGCAGTTCTGTAACCATATGGGAACCAATCCTGTCTGTGTTCTGTGCACACCTAAAATTCCTGCTGAATGACCTATCCTGGGAGTGAGTTACCAGTGACCCAGGGCTGCGGTGGAAGGAGGGTGCAGGTGGGGGGGGAGAGCCCAGGGCTAGGGCGGCAGGAGGTGTGTGTGTGGGGCAATGGTGGGGGGTAGGGGAGAGCCCAGAGCTGGGGCGGCAGGGGGTACGGGTGGGGGTGGGGTGAGAGCCCAGGGCTGGGGTGGCAGGGGGGTGCGGCGAGGAGCCAGGGCTGGGACGGGGGCAGGCAAAATGTTTTTAGCTTGGGGCGGCAAAAAATCTAGAGCCGGCCCTGGTT
>NW_020713362.1:0-1038 GCF_002925995.2 Terrapene triunguis | reverse complement strand
GGAAGCCTACCTGATCACTCAGCTGGCGACAGGAATGAGTTTTAAACACTGTTCGAGCTAGTGCTTTCAAACACAGTCTGACCTTGTCTATGCTGCTGTAGGTGAAAGAGCGGCGCAGCAAATACTTTCATAGAAAGCCTTGAGCATAGAATGTCTGAGGTTTTGTTCTCTTGGACAGCAGCCATCTCAGGCTTTTTTGGGGTGACCACCTTCCCTGTATATTAAGATGTGCCCTTTATTTGGTGCCTGATGGCCAGGGGCGGCTCTATGTATTTTGCTGCCCCAAGCACGGCAGTCAGGCTGCCTTCTGCGGCATGCCTGTGGGAGGTCCGCCGGTCCCGCGCCTTCGGCGTGCCCGCTGCTGAATTACTGCCGAACCGGTGGACCTCCCACAGGCATGCTGCCGAAGGCAGCCTGACTGCCGCCCTCACAGGGACCGGCAGGCCGCCCCCCGTGGCTTGCTGCCCCAGGGACGCGCTTGGTGCGCTGGTGCCTGGAGCCGCCCCGGTGATGGCCCATGATCTGTATCCAATAAAGAGCATATCTGTTTTCAGTTTATTGTAATGGTCCTTTGTCTGCATACCCATGGAATCTAAATATATGGAGATATACCTATCTCATAGAACTGGAAGGGATCCTGAAAGGTCATCGAGTCCAGCTAGGGTGACCAGATGTCCCGATTTTATAGGGACAGTCCCAATTTTGGGGTCTTTTTCTTATATAGGCTCCTATTACCCCCCTGTCCCGATTTTTTACATTTGCTGTCTGGTCACCCTAAGTCCAGCCCCCTGCCTTCACTAGCAGGACCAAGTTCTGATTTTGCCCCAGATCCCTAGGTGGCCCCCTCAAGGATTTAACTTACAACCCTGGGTTGAGGAGGCCAATGCTCAAACCACTGAGGTATCCCTCCTCACTGAGATAGAACACAGAACCTTCCACACAAGCCCCTGTCATTCCAGCTATTAGACTAGTTCTGCAGCTGTCACAATCGAGCTCGAATCCTGAGAGGAGCAGCCATTAGAAGGAGATATGATCACA
>NW_020713361.1:0-1492 GCF_002925995.2 Terrapene triunguis | reverse complement strand
TGTCAAGGCTGTTCCCCACTTTGAACCTTAGGGTACAAATGTAGGGGCCTGCATAAAAACTTCTAAGCTTATCTACCAGCTTAGCTTTGGTCCGCTGCCACCATCACAAGAATTCCCTCCCTGGGAAGCCTTGAGAAACCTTTCACCAATTCCCTGGTGAACACAGATCCAAACCCCCTTGGATCTTAAAACAAGGAGAAATTAACCATCCCCCCTCCTTCCTCCCACCCTCCTTTCACCAACTCCTGGTGAATACAGATCCAAACCCCCTTGGATCTTAAAACAAGGAGAAATCAATCTGGTTCTTAAAAAAGAAGGCTTTTAATTAAAGAAAAAGGTAAAAATCATCTCTGTAAAATCAGTATGGAAAATAACTTTACGGGGTAATCAAACTTAAAGAGCTCAGAGGACCCCCCTCTGTCTTAGGTTCAAAGTACAGCAAACAAAGATACACACTCTGGTAAAAAGGTACATTTACAAGTTGAGAAAACAAAGTAAATCTAAGACGCCTTGTCTGTCTTTTACTTACTAGTTTGAAATAGGAGAGACTTGTTTAGAAAGATGGGGAGAACCTGGATTGATGTCTGGTCCCTCTCAGTCCCAAGAGCGAACCACCCCTTAAAACAAAGAGCACACACAAAAGCCTTTCCCCCCCCAAGATTTGAAAGTATCTTGTTTCCTTATTGGTCCTTGGGGTCAGGTGTCAGCCAGGTTACCCGAGCCTCTTAACCCTTTACAGGTAAAAGGATTTGGAGTCTCTGTACACAGAGAGCTGTTACCCTTCCCTTTATAGTTATGACAGGCGTACCCGCTGCTGAATTACTGCCGAACCGGTGGACCTCCCGCAGGCATGCCGCCGAAGGCAGCCTGACCGCCGCCCTCACAGGGACCAGCAGGCCACCCCCCGTGGCTTGCTGCCCCAGGGATGCGCTTGGAGCGCTGGTGTCTGGAGCCGCCCCTGCTGATGGCCCATGATCTGTATCCAATAAAGAGCATATCTGTTTTCAGTTTATTGTAATGGTCCTTTGTCTGCATACCCATGGAATCTAAATATATGGCGATATACCTATCTCATAGAACTGGAAGGGATCCTGAAAGGTCATCGAGTCCAGCTAGGGTGACCAGATGTCCCGATTTTATAGGGACTGTCCCAATTTTGGGGTCTTTTTCTTATATAGGCTCCTATTACCCCCCCGTCCCGATTTTTTACATTTGCTGTCTGGTCACCCTAAGTCCAGCCCCCTGCCTTCACTAGCAGGACCAAGTTCTGATTTTGCCCCAGATCCCTAGGTGGCCCCCTCAAGGATTTAACTTACAACCCTGGGTTGAGGAGGCCAATGCTCAAACCACTGAGCTATCCCTCCTCGCTGAGATAGAACACAGAACCTTCCACACAAGCCCCTGTCATTCCAGCTATTAGACTAGTTCTGCAGCTGTCACAATCAAGCTCGAATCCTGAGAGGAGCAGCCATTAGAAGGAGATATGATCACA
>NW_020713360.1:0-5454 GCF_002925995.2 Terrapene triunguis | reverse complement strand
TGTCAAGGCTGTTCCCCACTTTGAACCTTAGGGTACAAATGTAGGGGCCTGCATAAAAACTTCTAAGCTTATCTACCAGCTTAGCTTTGGTCCGCTGCCACCATCACAAGAATTCCCTCCCTGGGAAGCCTTGAGAAACCTTTCACCAATTCCCTGGTGAACACAGATCCAAACCCCCTTGGATCTTAAAACAAGGAGAAATTAACCATCCCCCCTCCTTCCTCCCACCCTCCTTTCACCAACTCCTGGTGAATACAGATCCAAACCCCCTTGGATCTTAAAACAAGGAGAAATCAATCTGGTTCTTAAAAAAGAAGGCTTTTAATTAAAGAAAAAGGTAAAAATCATCTCTGTAAAATCAGTATGGAAAATAACTTTACAGGGTAATCAAACTTAAAGAGCTCAGAGGACCCCCCTCTGTCTTAGGTTCAAAGTACAGCAAACAAAGATACACACTCTGGTAAAAAGGTACATTTACAAGTTGAGAAAACAAAGTAAATCTAAGACGCCTTGCCTGTCTTTTACTTACTAGTTTGAAATAGGAGAGACTTGTTTAGAAAGATGGGGAGAACCTGGATTGATGTCTGGTCCCTCTCAGTCCCAAGAGCGAACCACCCCTAAAACAAAGAGCACACACAAAAGCCTTTTCCCCCCCCCCAAGATTTGAAAGTATCTTGCCCCCTTATTGGTCCTTCGGGTCAGGTGTCAGCCAGGTTACCCGAGCCTCTTAACCCTTTACAGGTAAAAGGATTTGGAGTCTCTGTACACAGAGAGCTGTTACCCTTCCCTTTATAGTTATGACACGCCCCCCAAATCACAGATAGTGTTGGACGTTCGGTTCCACACTGGCTGTGATTTCTTCCTGGAGTTCTAGGAGAAAACAGAGTTAATAAGACACATGTACCTTTAGACATACTACTGATTATATAAAAACTAACAATATGTTTCATTCCAAGAACAATTGTTAACCAGTTAACTCTGGGAAACTTTCCCGGGAGAGTGCATCAGCCACTTTGTTAGAAGCTCCCGAAATGTGTTGTATTTCAAAATCAAAATCTTGGAGAGCTAAACTCCACCGAAGAAGTTTTTTGTTATTTCCCTTGGCGGTATGAAGCCACTGTAGCGCAGCATGGTCTGTTTGTAGTTGGAAACGCCGTCCCCAAACATATGGGCGTAGCTTTTCCAGCGCGTACACAATGGCGTAGCATTCCTTTTCGCTGATTGACCAGTGGCTTTCCCTCTCAGACAGTTTCTTGCTGAGAAACACGACAGGATGGAATTCTTGATCCGGTCCTTCCTGCATTAAAACTGCTCCCACGCCTCGCTCGGACGCATCTGTGGTTACTAGGAATGGTTTGTCAAAGTCTGGGGCCCTTAGCACAGGGTCAGACATGAGTGTTGCCTTAAGCTGGTTAAAGGCCTCTTGACACTCATCAGTCCACTGAACTGCATTTGGCTGTTTCTTTCTGGTTAGGTCTGTCAGCGGGGCGGCGATTTGGCTGTAGTGTGGTACAAATCGCCTATAATATCCGGCCAAGCCTAAGAAGGATTGGACCTGTTTCTTTGACTTTGGAACCGGCCACTTTTGGATAGCATCCACTTTGGCCTGTAGGGGATTTATAGTTCCTTGACCCACCTGGTGCCCCAGGTACGTCACTCTGTTTTGGCCTATTTGACACTTTTTAGCCTTAACAGTTAGTCCTGCCTGTCGGATGCGCTCGAAGACTTTTCCTAGGTGCTCCAGGTGTTCTGTCCATGAATCAGAAAAAATGGCCACATCATCGAGGTAGGCAACTGCAGATTCTCCCAATCCCGCTAGGAGACCATCTACAAGTCTTTGGAAGGTGGCGGGTGCATTTCGCAACCCGAAAGGGAGTACATTGAATTCGTACACCCCTGCCTGGGTGACGAAGGCTGACCTTTCCTTAGCGGGTTCATCTAGTGGTACTTGCCAGTACCCTTTGGTTAAGTCTAAAGTAGAGATGAATTGGGCATGTCCCAATTTCTCCAATAGCTCATCTGTGCGTGGCATTGGATAGTTGTCAGGACGAGTTACAGCATTTAGCTTACGGTAGTCCACGCAAAAGCGTATTTCCCCATCTGGTTTGGGAACTAGAACCACTGGAGATGCCCATGCACTGGTAGAGGGGCGGATTATACCCATCTGTAGCATGTCCTGGATCTCCCTTTGTATAGCCGCTTGGGCATGAGGTGACTCCCGGTAGGGTGGGGTTCTAATTGGGTGAGCATTACCTGTGTCAATGGAGTGGTATGCCCGTTCGGTCCGTCCTGGAGTGGCTGAGAAAATCGGTGCAAAGCTTGTGCACAGCTCCTTGATCTGCTGTCGCTGCAGACGTCCCAGGGTCGTGGAGAGGTTCACCTCTTCCACGCCACCATTCCTTTTTCCTTCGTAGTAGACACCTGCCGGCCACTCCGCGTCATCTGTTTCCTGGGCTGTAAACTGGCAAACGTTTAATTCTCTGGAATAAAAGGGCTTAAGAGAATTAACATGGTATACCTTAGGCTTTATGTTGGAGGTGGGGGAGGCTATGAGATAGTTAACAGCTCCTAGGCGCTCCTGGACCGTGAATGGTCCTTCCCACGACGCTTCCATTTTATGGGCCTGGAGCGCCTTTAAGACCATGACTTGGTCTCCTACTTTGAAGGACCGTTCTCTGGAATGTTTATCATACCAGGCCTTTTGCTCTTCCTGAGCATCCTTTAGGTTTTCTTTAGCAAGGGCTAAAGAGTGTCGGAGGGTGTTTTGTAGGTTGCTTACAAAGTCTAGAATGTTAGTTCCTGGAGAAGGCGTAAACCCCTCCCATTGCTGCTTCACCAACTGTAATGGCCCCTTAACCTCGCGGCCATACACAAGTTCAAATGGTGAAAACCCTAAACTGGGATGTGGTACAGCCCTGTAGGCAAAAAGCAACTGCTGCAACACTAGGTCCCAATCATTGGAGTGTTCATTTATGAATTTACATATCATGGCCCCCAAAGTTCCATTAAACCTCTCCACCAGACCATTGGTTTGATGGTGATGAGGGGTGGCAACCAAGTGATTCACCCCATGAGCTTCCCACAGGTTTTTCATGTTCCCTGCCAGGAAATTAGTTCCCGAATCTGTAAGGATGTCGGAGGGCCAACCTACCCTGGCAAAAATGTCTGCTAATGCCTGGCACACACTTTTAGTCTTGGTATTGCTTAAGGGTACAGCTTCCGGCCATCGGGTAGCAAAATCCATGAAAGTCAGTACGTACTGCTTTCCTCTGGGTGTCTTCTTTGGGAAAGGACCCAGAATATCCACAGCTACTCGCTGAAATGGGACCTCAATTATGGGTAGTGGCTGGAGAGGGGCTTTAACCTGGTCTTGGGGCTTTCCCACTCGTTGGCACACCTCACAAGACCGGACATAATTAGCAACGTCCTTGCCCATTCCCTCCCAGTGGAAGGACTTCCCCAACCGGTCTTTGGTTCTGTTCACCCCAGAATGGCCACTGGGATGATCATGGGCTAAGCTCAAGAGCTTTACCCGATACTTAGTGGGAACTACCAACTGTCTTTGAGGATGCCAGTCTTCCTGGTGCCCACCAGAAAGAGTCTCCTTGTATAAAAGTCCTTTTTCTACAACAAACCGGGATCGGTTAGAAGAGCTGAGAGGCGGTGGGGTGCTCCGCGCCGCCGCCCAAGCTTTCTGAAGGCTGTCATCTGCTTCCTGCTCGGCCTGGAACTGTTCCCTTGATGCTGGAGACATCAGTTCCTCCTTGGACTGTGGACGGGGGCTTGGTCCCTCTGGAAGCGATGCAGGTGCTGGGACTGTTTCCATTGACTGTGAACCACTGTCCGCTGGTGCACTATGTGGTATTTCAGGCTCTGGCTGAGCCTCTTGGGTAGGGTTATCTGCTACTTCCGCCAGTTCAGGCTCGCTGGTGCCCTCTGGCATTGGAGTTGTAGACGGGTTTGCAAGCGCTGGACTCAGTGCTGGCAATGGTTCTGGTGCTGGTTGCGTTGTCAGTTCCGGTTCCGGGACTGGCTTTGGCTGGGTCTCTGGGATTGGATCCACTACGGCTGTTGCAGTCGTTGGCAGGGGATCCGGTTCCACCACCTGTGTTTGGGTCTCCGGTAACACAGATGGGGCCCTGGTGGACGGCTCAGGAACAGGGATGGGGGTGAAAGCTTGCTTAGCCTGGCTGCGGGTGACTATTCCCACCCTCTTGGCTAGCTTCACATGGTTGGCCAAGTCTTCCCCCAGCAGCATGGGGATGGGATAATTGTCATAGACTGCAAAAGTCCACATTCCTGCCCAGCCCTTGTACTGGACATGCAACTGGGCTGTAGGCAAGGTTACAGACTGTGACACGAAGGGTTGAATTGTCACTGTAGCCTCCAGGTTGATGAGTTTGGGGTCCACTAGGGATTGGTGGATAGTTGACACTTGTGCCCCAGTATCCCTCCAAGCGATAACCTTCTTTCCGCCCACTCTCAAGGTTTCCCTTCTCTCCGAGGGTATGAGAGAGGCATCTGGGTCTGGGGATCTTTGGTGTGACTGGGGTGTAATGAACTGTAATCGGTTGGGGTTCTTGGGGCAGTGAGCCTTTATATGCCCCAGTTCATTACATTTAAAACATCGCCCTGCTAAGGTATCACCGGGGCGATGTTGGTTGATGGAGACTGGTGTGGTGGGGTGAGAAGGCGTCTGGGGTTTCCCTTGGGATGTGGGTGGGGCCTTGGGTTGTCCCCGGTGATAAGGTTTTGTTTCGGCTTGCCCCTTCTGATATTCGCTCCAACTGCTACTAGCTTTTTTCTTTTCTGTCACCTCCACCCATTTGGCTCCAATCTCCCCCGCCTCGGTTACAGTTTTGGGCTTCCCATCTAGGATGTACCTTTCTATTTCCTCAGGAACACCCTCTAAAAACTGCTCCATTTGCAATAGGAAGGGCAACTCTTCCGTAGATTTAACATTTGCTCCTGATATCCAGGCATCCCAATTTTTTCCAATGTGATAGGCATGTCGGGTAAATGACACATCGGGTTTCCACCTTAGGGCTCTGAACCGCCGACGGGCATGCTCAGGTGTTAGCCCCATTCTGATTCTGGCCTTGTTTTTAAAAAGTTCATAACTGTTCATGTGTTCCTTAGGCATTTCAGCCGCCACCTCTGCTAAGGGTCCACTGAGCTGCGGCCTCAGCTCTACCATGTACTGGGTTAGAGGGATGCTGTATCCAAGGCAGGCCCTTTCAAAATTTTCTAAGAAGGCCTCAGTATCATCGCCTGCCTTGTAGGTGGGGAATTTCCTGGGATGGGAAGTGGTACCTGGAGAGGAGTTGTTAGGATGGTCTGCTGCATCCTGCCTAGTCCTTGTTGCTTCCAGTTCCATCTCTTTTTCTTTCAGCTCCATCTCTCTTTTATGGGCCTCCTGTTTGGCTTTTTCTTCTCTTTCATGGGCCTCCTGTT
>NW_020713359.1:0-1443 GCF_002925995.2 Terrapene triunguis | reverse complement strand
GCTTCCCCGCAGCGGTGCCCTAGCAGTGCCAGACAGGACCCCTGCAGCGTGAGCTTCCCCAAAGCAGTGCCCTTCTGATGCCACTAGATTTCTAGTCACAAACTGATGTGAAACTTCAGAAAACCCACCTCCCCGTTCGGGACGCCGAGGGCCTGGCCCCTGAGAAGTGGAGATAGAAAGGAGAGGCCACAGGCCTGGATGCCTCCCCTAAGACTCAACTGGCATCACTAGGATAGTGTATTCCAGTGTGTGTGTGTGTGTCTGTGACAGCAGGTGTATTTGTAGGTGAGTATCTGGTGTCAATGGCCGTCTGTGGGGATGTCTGTGTGTGCAGTGGGAGTGTCCGCGAGTGCAGTGCGAGTGTCTGAATGTGCCTGTATGTGCAGTGCAAGTGCCGGCATGTGCAGTGAGCATGCCTGGGTATGCAATGCGAGTGTCTGCGTGTGTGGTGAGAGTGCCTGCGTGTGCAGTGAGAGTATTTGCGTGTGCCGGCATGTGCGCTGAGCGTGCCGGCGTGTGCGGTGAGCGTGCCGGCGTGTGCCGGCATCTGCAGTGTGTGTGCCTGCGTGTGCAGTGTGTGTGCCTGCGTGTGCACTGTGTGTGCCTGCGTATGCAGTGTGAATGTCTGCGTATGCAGTGTGAGTGTCTGAGTGTGTAGTGCGTGTGCCCGCGTATGCAGCATGAGTGCCTGTGTGTCCAGTGCGAGTGTCTGTGTGGGGAGGGAAGGAGGACTGGGAGAGCGGACAGTGCCCTGTTCCTTGGTCAGGGCTACATGCCGCTCCCGCATGGGCCAGGCGGGGAGCTCAGAGTGTAGCTGCCGTTCCCTGACCCAGACAGTCCTCTGCTCAGACAGTGGCCAACTCCGAAATGCTCTGCCTCTCCCCAAAGGTAGCTGCAAGGTGCGCCGCGCTCTCCAGCTACATCCCAATAGGAGCTGCTCCCTGGCCCAGCTTGAGCAGTGCAGCCATGAGGCCAGCAGAACTGCTATGGAGATACCTAGGGATGGGTCTCCTTCCCTGCTGCCACCAAGGAGTCAAGCAGTGCCGGCCCTGGCAGATTCCCTGTGAGACCCCCTGGGAATCCCGCTGGGAAAGCCTTCCCTGGCCAGCTGTATGGGAGACATCTCATGGGTGAGCCCAAGGTGGATTAACAAAGGCATGAGGCTCCCCGTGCCGCTGGGCAAGGAAAGGAGGAGAGTCTCCCTCTCTGACAAAGACGGGCAAGCTCGTACCTTGGAGTGCAGAGGATCGGGAGCAGGTATCTCAGGCCAGTGCCAGCACCAGAGCCTTGCAGGGAGGTCTTGGCATCTCCCAGCAGGGAAGGGCACCGCTGTGTGGCAGACACAGATTGTGGGAGGCAGCCCCTCCCCTCTAGCATCCTGGGCTCCTTCTCTCTCCAGGTGCAGGCTGGGGCTTGCCCTGGCCAATCCATATAGAGGGCACC
>NW_020713358.1:0-6506 GCF_002925995.2 Terrapene triunguis | reverse complement strand
TATTTAAGAGTAGGTTAGATAAATGTCTATCAGGGATGGTCTAGACAATATTTGGTCCTGCCATGCGGGCAGGGGACTGGACTCGATGATCTCTCGAGGTCCCTTCCAGTCCTAGAATCTATGAATCTATGAATCAGTGTCAATATTTTATTATGAACTTTTTCCAAGCTAACAATTTACAATTTAATAATCATGCACTTTTATAATCAAGTCAAAATATAAAAAGGTCTTAAAAGTAGGAGTCTTTTTTTTTTTTTGGTTATCAATTTTTGGGAGGGAGGGAAATTTCCATTTTAGCTACACTGTGACTTTGGCCTCTATGTGCCTCAGTTTCCCATCTGTCCAATGGGGATAATAGCACTGCCTGCCTAATAGGGGTGTTGTGAGTCTAAATTCATTAAATATTGTGAAGCGCTCAGATCGGGCCAGGTAAGTACCTAAGATAGTTAGAAGGCCTGGTCTAAACACAAAGATGCCCCAATTTAAAGTGTGACTGTAAATTGATTTGGTTAAACTGGTGCAACTCTATGTGTGGATGCTCTTAAATCGGTTTAAGAGTGTCCACACTGCGGGGTTGGCCCGATTTACACTAAATAGGTTTCTAAACTAGTTTACTTCCATCAGTGGACAAATTGCGTGGACCCAAGCCCTAAAGGCAGTGTTGTTATTATTTAACCTTAAATGCACCAACAACTTTACAGTTGAATTTAGTGGTGGTGAAAGGTGCTGGATTGACACATCATAAGAGACTGAAGCCTCCTGCTCATAGAAGAGGTACGGCACAGACACCAGAAATGCAAACTTCATCCCCCCGCGGCCTCATCCTCAGTAACCAGCAGCCCCGACCTGGGAGGGCTGAGGGGGAATTTGGTTTCCATGCCTAGACCGTTCTTGGCACCTCTTTTGAGTCTGCTGACAAGGGGCACTGCCACGTGACGTGAGACTGTGCAGGTTAGTGTGTGAATGCTTGTCAGCTAAGAACTGGACTGAGAACATCCGTTCATTTCATGTAGGCCATTGACCAGCCATCAGATGGCACTAACCTTTGATCCCTGGGATGGATTTCGATGGATGATCTAGGAGGGATGATGAGTATCCTGTCCTCCCAGTCTGCCGAGCCACCCAGTCTGCCGGAAAGTTTGTTTTAAAATTCCATATAGCCAAGAGAGAATATCATTAATGTAATGACTGCATTTGTAGAGTCTCTGCCGTCTATAGAGTTAACATGGGTTTTACAAAGGCAGAAATAACAGCATATGGTTTTGCATATGAATGTTGCTACATGGATTAAAACCCCTGATTTCAATTTGATCCAATTGAGCTACAGCTTGTAAAAGTGTTTTTCTGAAATGATTTTATTTCTTCCTATCACTGATGAAAATGTGAAGCATTTTTCATTAGCAGAACCTTACTGAGTTTCCGCAGATATCTGGGGCACCTATGAGATGACTGAAATTCTGGTATTTCTCTGTCAGTCGGGAAGGTTAATGCCTGATGATTATATTCATTGTTTGATGTCTCAGCCGTGCCAAGAACTAGTAACGGGAAAGTTTAGAATTCTTCCTCCAATGAGGCGCTGGGAATTTTTCCAGTTTTACATTAGTGCAGATAGTAGTTTAAATTTAGAACACTTTCCCTCCGGTTACCGTGGGAATTTAGGGCTTGATGCAGCAAGGTGCTGAGGTACTTTCTCTCTCAACAGCAAAACCAAACAGCCCCTCCCCCCCGCCTTGTCTTTCCTTAATGGGTTCAGCTTGTCCTCTTCCATCCTGGAACTCGTTGGCTCTCAGGACTTCGGTTTGGTGTTTACAAATTCACTGAAGGGCCCTCGAAGCCCATGGATTGTGGCCTCTAAACCACCTCTAGGCAGAACGTTTCATTCTTTATCGTCATTACGCCAGCTAGGCGGGTCTCAGAGTTTTAGGAACTAATGGCCAATCCACCTTATTCCACATTTCACCAAGACTAGGAGGTATTTCAGCCTCACCCCAGATTGCTTACCCAATGTATATCAGACTTTCCCCTCCGACAGTGTATACCACCGCTTGTGTTTTTTCCCCAAGGCCCCATAACTGTTCTGAGGAGGTGAGGTTTCATATTCTGGATGTTAAGAGCTGTTAGTTGCTACCTAGACGGGCCTGGACCATTTAGAGAGTTAAACAGGCTATTTGTGGCCTTTGAAGGAAAATCTAAGGGTCAAGTCATCTCAGGTCCATCTTGGTGGCTACGACTCTGCATCCGCTGGTGGTCTGAGCTCGCTTGTACCCTGGTGCTTGACTCCCTCAGTGCTTGCTCAGCTGGGCTTTAATGGCATGTACGCACGTTGTGCCTTGTAGAATTGCTATGTGGAATTTGGTTTGTACTTTTGTGAATTACTGTCTTCTCGACTCTGCATCAAGGCCGGATGGTGGGTTTAGGAGGGCTAATTCTTCAGTCGCCGCTCAGCTAGAGGAGGTCCTCAGCCCACCTCTTCAGGGAGATCACTGTTAGCTAGTGTCCTACCCTGGAGCTCAATGAAGACTGTCAGGAAGGAAGGAACAGGGTTACTTATCGGGAGGCGCTCTTTCTCTCTGAATCGGTTGTCTCCACAGAGTTGCACTCACTGCTCCCCTCTACTTTGGAGGCCAGCTACTCTCAGGGTTTCTGTGGATGGAAAGAAACTCGGAGACTGGTAGAGTACATGGGGTGTTTCTAACCTCAATTTATGGAGTGTGAGGATCAGGGAACAGATGTGAGTCCGCCCCCTCAACTGCCGCTTCTTGCTCAAAAATGGTTCTGTGGCCAGCCACGACACCTGAAGTGTGGCTCTGTGGAGCCCGTACTCTCGGAGAAGAGTTACTGCTGGTAAGTAGCCCATTTCCCTCTTCTCCGTTTAACTTGTTTGTAACACTCTTTGGTTTTGATCTTTTCCCCTTGGCACACACTGATTTATGTTTCCCTCCTTCCCTTCCCAACGATGCTTTGTGCTTGACTTTGTTTTTCTTTACTTGAGCATTTTCCATTCCTTTTTAAGAAAGGGCAGTGGTAAATGCTGGTGCCAAAATTTTGCACTGGTCGTGCCCTGGAGCTATTTGGATGGGCAAGAGGTTATTTAGGAGGGGTGATATCAGTGACTAGTGATAGCCTGACATCAGCCTGCAGTGACAGAAAAGTCTCCATCACAGACTCCCTTTCAAATACTCTCTGGCTTTGAGACACCAGCAAAAGGCAACTGGATCTATAACAAATCTAGTGAGTTAGGTGACCTTTAAATGTTAACATCGCACTGTCTTTTTGACCAGACAAAACATGAGGGAGCCATTTCCTGACATTCATTTTAGAAAATTATTAGGTATGAGGTAGACTTGAAAGACTGGTTCAATAATCCACCAAGCCACCTTGCCCTTAAGTTTGATTCTTTACTGCAAATTGTATTCTAAGCAATGATTGTCTCCTGCGAGGTGCTAAATCAGTGGAGTTGATTGCTCACCACCTTGCTTAGCAACAGTTTCCTAAGGTGTGTGGGCATGTGCTAAATAATGTTTTAAAGTTTCATTGGGCATAGCTGTTCATATTTAAAAGGGGATACACTGAAATGTTGCACCCAGTGTTCACTTTCTGCGTGTGATGCAATTATAACCGAGTCTCAAGGTCTCTGTCCTGCATTACTGGAGAACTTGGCAGGCTCTGTTTATGCTAACCTGCCCCGCAGACCCATCAGAGAACTGCACCAGATGCTAAGGATCAGGTGTCAAAGTAATAAGAGAGGAGGAGACTTTTTTGTGACTGAACTTGTAGGAAGTTAATGTTACGCTGCTTGGTTTGGTGGCTTACACTTGCTGACGTGCACATACTGAAAGCTTACATGCATTCTCCTTAAAGGACTTGCGGTGCGATTGAGTCGTGCGTAATTGGTTTGCTGGCCCTCAGCACAATGTGAATTTCACCCTGCAATGGTTTAGAGCAGTGATACTCAGACTGAGCCTTGCGAGGCTCTTTAACATGTCTCCTGCGGCTCTTTGCAGCACAAGGTATTAAAACACCAGGTGATTTAATTATTAACCAATCAGGATGCCTTTTCTAAGTTGTTAATCATAGAATATCAGGGTTGGAAGGGACCTCAGGAAGTATCTAGTCCAACCCCCTGCTCAAAGCAGGACCAATCCCCAGACAGATTTTTACCCCAGTTCCTTAAATCCTCAAGGATTGAACTCACAACCCTGGGTTTAGCAGGCCAATGCTCAAACCACTGAGCTATCCCTCCCCCCAATTGTTAACCAGTTGTAGTTGATAAAATAATGCTTGGTCATTTTGCTGTGAGAATTAAATCTATATATAAACTAAACATTTCCCACCATACTGTTTAGGTATGACTATATAGTACTGTAGTAAATGAAGCAATGAATTCACACTCCTGGGGCTCTTTTGGGTAATGCTGATCGCTAATTTGGCTCCTGAACCACTGAGGTCTGAGGATCACTGGTTTTGAGGATCTGTAATTGGCGATAGTGGAGCCTTTCAGTTTGAAGTTACTGGTTTGAATCCGGACTAATCCCGTATTGGTTGCAGATTGTTACTATCCAGCAGTCAGTTAGAGGTCGCTGTAGAAAGAATTGATGTTCTCAGTACAGTTGCTAGTGGCATCTGTGTCACGTATGACCATTATTATTAATTTGTATTGTCCTAGTGCAGACTCATTGTAGAGGCCAAGGGCTGCCCAGGTCTGGAACGTGAGCTCATTGACTGCCTCCCGGTGGTCTCTTTGGGTCAGAGATGGTAGGGCAGGATGGAAGATACTTGTGCTGCTCTTGCTTGCGCCGGTTCTGTGCGTAGTCTAAGTAGATTGATACAACAGAAAAATGAAGCCATTTGGTACCTTTCACCAGTGCCCAGATCCCACTCCTCCCCCACAAAATACCAAACCCCGTCGTCTTAGCTAGCTGGCCGGTCTCGAAGCAGATGCTAGTGTAGGTTTAATGCTTTTGCAACTGGGGAGGCAAGTGTCGTTTTAAGAGTGATGCTCATTGTTTTTGGAGACTGTCTGTAAGACCATTTTCTAGAATTTCTCTCCTTTCCCCCCTTCCAGCTGTCTGTATATGTTCCCAGGCTCCACAAGCTATAGGATGCCTGTCGGGTGCGAGTCCTCCCTTCCCATTAAATAAGGCAAATACGCTTTTTTGATAGTGACAAACCGTATGGCAGGAATTTTCTCAAACCTGCTCTCCCTAAGCCATTTGAATGGCGTTGTGTGTGCAGCGAGAATTGTAACCCGTTACTACAAAAAATTGTAAATTACTGTCGCACAAGAGTTGAAATCGGGATGCAATTAATCAAGCAAGAGGCAACTGCAGAGTGTGGTGGGGAAGGGAATTTTGCCACTAATGAATGTTTGACAGGAAAAGAGGCGGTAAGATCGGGGTCTGTCTAAGCTAGCCTGAGAGAGCTGCTTGTGGCAGCAACACTGGAAGTGCTAGTGGAGATTGTCGTGCAGTGCTGCGCTGAGCAGGAGCAGATGACACTGCTTACATTGCTGGTGGCTGCCTTGGGCCCGGTCCACACTCTGCTGGTTCTACTCCTACCGTTAGTGGAGCGTCCCAGTGAGACAAGAGTGGGATGCTTTTCAGAAAAAAGGCTAGGGGAAAGTTTTAACCCAGTCTTCCTTTTTGCACCCGCTATTTTCCAGTGCAATTAAAACCCCTTGGATGTGCAATTACTTTAATTGCATCTGCATTTTGAGATGCAATTACAGAGACCGTCTGAAAATCTGACCCTTAAATGAACACTTGGCAGTGTTTTTCTCTGTAGGTGCACAATCCCGCTCTCTAATGTATGCGGTAGTTTTCTTGTGACCGTGTAATTAAGGCTCTCTCAATATATTTAAAATAATTTTCATTAAACAAAACAAGATAGGCACAATTATGGTTTATAAAAATGGCTTTGTTTTTGGATAATGAGGGGATGGGATGGAGCATTTTTCTTATGCTCAGTTCTAAAAGAAGCCAAATAGCTATTGAGGAGTTCAAGGGTTTAGTTAAACTGCTTGAAGTTACAAGCAAGATCTGTCTTTGCACTGTCTCTTACACAGTGTTATATGATCTATAAAACAGCCTACAATGATAACGATGACTGTGGCATTCTCAAGTTGGTTGCTTGTAAAGTTTTAAGAACGAGGTTCCCTTTGCTGAAGGCAGTAGAGCCAAAGATAAGAAATTAAGCTGTAGTGAAGCGTTTTAAAAGTAGTAGAGTATCCTAATGTATGGTAATTCCCGCTGTTATCCCTGTTCTGCCCAAGGGGGAAAAATCAGCATTTTCCTGATGACAAGTTGTGTAATTGAACTCACGGGGGTTTCTGACATTTGTGAGATTTCATGCTGCCATTCAGGCTTCTGTCAGGCATCGGGAATTGTCAGGGGGATGATAAAAGATAGAAACAACTTTCTTCGTCTTTTGTGGTTGTTATTGTCGGTGTTAGAGGTGGGAGAAGGCGTTCCGTGTTTCAGGCTTTATGGAAGGTGACAATTTTAATG
>NW_020713357.1:0-6463 GCF_002925995.2 Terrapene triunguis | reverse complement strand
TGGTCTAGACAGTATTTGGTCCTGCCATGCGGGCAGGGGACTGGACTTGATGACCTCTCGAGGTCCCTTCCAGTCCTAGAATCTATGAATCAGTGTCAATATTTTATTATGAATTTTTTCCAAGCTAACAATTTACAATTTAGTAATCATGCACTTTTATAATCAAGTCAAAATATAAAAAAGTCTTAAAAGTAGGAATCTTTTTTTTTTTAGTTATCAATTTTTGGGAGGGAGGGAAATTTCCATTTTAGCTACACTGTGACTTTGGCCTCTATGTACCTCAGTTTCCCATCTGTACAATGGGGATAATAGCACTGCCTGCCTAATAGGGGTGTTGTGAGTCTAAATTCATTAAATATTGTGAAGCGCTCAGATCGGGCCAGGTAAGTACCTAAGATAGTTAGAAGGCCTGGTCTAAACACAAAGATGCCCCAATTTAAAGTGTGACTGTAAATTGATTTGGTTAAACTGGTGCAACTCTATGTGTGGATGCTCTTAAATCGGTTTAAGAGTGTCCACACTGCGGGGTTGGCCCGATTTACACTAAATAGGTTTCTAAACTAGTTTACTTCCATCAGTGGACAAATTGTGTGGAGCCAAGCCCTAAAGGCAGTGTTGTTATTATTTAACCTTAAATGCACCAACAACTTTACAGTTGAATTTAGTGGTGGTGAAAGGTGCTGGATTGACAGATCATAAGAGACTGAAGCCTTCTGCTCATAGAAGAGGTACGGCACAGACACCAGAAATGCAAACTTCATCCCCCCGCGGCCTCATCCTCAGTAACCGGCAGCCCCGACCTGGGAGGGCTGAGGGGGAATTTGGTTTCCATGCCTAGACCGTTCTTGGCACCTCTTTTGAGTCTGCTGACAAGGGGCACTGCCACGTGACGTGAGATTGTGCAGGTTAGTGTGTGAATGCTTGTCAGCTAAGAACTGGACTGAGAACATCCGTTCATTTCATGTAGGCCATTGACCAGCCATCAGATGGCACTAACCTTTGGTCCCTGGGATGGATTTCGATGGATGATCTAGGAGGGATGATGTGTATCCTGTCCTCCCAGTCTGCCGAGCCACCCAGTCTGCCGGAAAGTTTGTTTTAAAATTCCATATGGCCAAGAGAGAATATCATTAATGTAACGACTGCATTTGTAGAGTCTCTGCCGTCTATAGAGTTAACATGGGTTTTACAAAGGCAGAAATAACAGCATATGGTTTTGCATATGAATGTTGCTACATGGATTAAAACCCCTGATTTCAATTTGATCCAATTGAGCTACAGCTTGTAAGAGTGTTTTTCTGAAATGATTTTATTTCTTCCTATCACTGATGAAAATGTGAAGCATTTTTCATTAGCAGAACCTTACTGAGTTTCCGCAGATATCTGGGGCACCTATAAGATGATTGAAATTCTGGTATTTCTCTGTCAGTCGGGAAGGTTAATGCCTGATGATTATATTCATTGTTTGATGTCTCAGCCGTGCCAAGAACTAGTAACGGGAAAGTTTAGAATTCTTCCTCCAATGAGGCGCTGGGAATTTTTCCAGTTTTACATTAGTGCAGATAGTAGTTTAAATTTAGAACACTTTCCCTCCGGTTACCGTGGGAATTTAGGGCTTGATGCAGCAAGGTGCTGAGGTACTTTCTCACTCAACAGCAAAACCAAACAGCCCCTCCCCCCCGCCTTGTCTTTCCTTAATGGGTTCAGCTTGTCCTCTTCCATCCTGGAACTCGTTGGCTCTCAGGACTTCGGTTTGGTGTTTACAAATTCACTGAAGGGCCCTCGAAGCCCATGGATTGTGGCCTCTAAACCACCTCTAGGCAGAACGTTTCATTCTTTATCGTCATTACGCCAGCTAGGCGGGTCTCAGAGTTTTAGGAACTAATGGCCAATCCACCTTATTCCACATTTCACCAAGACTAGGAGGTATTTCAGCCTCACCGCAGATTGCTTACCCAATGTATATCAGACTTTCCCCTCCGACAGTGTATACCACCGCTTGTGTTTTTTCCCCAAGGCCCCATAACTGTTCTGAGGAGGTGAGGTTTCATATTCTGGATGTTAAGAGCTGTTAGTTGCTACCTAGACGGGCCTGGACCATTTAGAGAGTTAAACAGGCTATTTGTGGCCTTTGAAGGAAAATCTAAGGGTCAAGTCATCTCAGGTCCATCTCGGTGGCTACGACTCTGCATCCGCTGGTGGTCTGAGCTCGCTTGTACCCTGGTGCTTGACTCCCTCAGTGATTGCTCAGCTCGACTTTAATGGCATGTACGCACGTTGTGCCTTGTAGAATTGCTATGTGGAATTTGGTTTGTATCTTTGTGAATTACTGTCTTCTCGACTCTGCATCAAGGCCGGACGGTGGGTTTAGGAGGGCTAATTCTTCAGTCGCCGCTCAGCTAGAGGAGGTCCTCAGCCCACCTCTTCAGGGAGATCACTGTTAGCTAGTGTCCTACCCTGGGGCTCAATGAAGACTGTCAGGAAGGAAGGAACAGGGTTACTTATCGGGAGGCGCTCTTTCTCTCTGAATCGGTTGTCTCCACAGAGTTGCACTCACTGCTCCCCTCTACTTTGGAGGCCAGCTACTCTCAGGGTTTCTGTGGATGGAAAGAAACTCGGAGACTGGTAGAGTACATGGGGTGTTTCTACCCTCAATTTATGGAGTGTGAGGATCAGGGAACAGGTGTGAGTCCGCCCCCTCAACTGCCGCTTCTTGCTCAAAAATGGTTCTGTGGCCAGCCACGACACCTGAAGTGTGGCTCTGTGGAGCCCGTACTCTCGGAGAAGAGTTACTGCTGGTAAGTAGCCTATTTCCCTCTTCTCCGTTTAACTTGTTTGTAGCACTCTTTGGTTTTGATCTTTTCCCCTTGGCACACACTGATTTATGTTTCCCTCCTTCCCTTCCCAACGATGCTTTGTGCTTGACTTTGTTTTTCTTTACTTGAGTATTTTTCTTTTGTTTTTAAGAAAGGGCAGTGGTCAATGCTGGTGCCAAAATTTTGCACTGGTCCTGCCCTGGAGTTATTTGGATGGGCAAGAGGTTATTTAGGAGGGGTGATATCAGTGACTAGTGATAGCCTGACATCAGCCTGCAGTGATAGAAAAGTCTCCATCACAGACTCCCTTTCAAATACTCTCTGGCTTTGAGACATCAGCAAAAGGCAACTGGATCTATAACAAATCTAGTGAGTTAGGTGACCTTTAAATGTTAACATCGCACTGTCTTTTTGACCAGACAAAACACGAGGGAGCCATTTCCTGACATTCATTTTACAAAATTATTAGGTATGAGGTAGACTTGAAAGACTGGTTCAATAATCCACCAAGCCACCTTGCCCTTAAGTTTGATTCTTTACTGCAAATTGTATTCTAAGCAATGATTGTCTCCTGCGAGGTGCTAAATCAGTGGAGTTGATTGCTCACCACCTTGCTTAGCAACAGTTTCCTAAGGTGTGTGGGCATGTGCTAAATAATGTTTTAAAGTTTCATTGGGCATAAATGTTCATATTTAAAAGGGGATATACTGAAATGTTGCACCCAGTGTTCACTTTCTGCGTGTGATGCAATTATAACTGAGTCTCAAGGTCTCTGTCCTGCATTACTGGAGAACTTGGCAGGCTCTGTTTATGCTAACCTGCCCCGCAGACCCATCAGAGAACTGCACCAGATGCTAAGGATCAGGTGTCAAAGTAATAAGAGAGGAGGAGACTTTTTTGTGACTGAACTTGTTGGAAGTTAATGTTACGCTGCTTGGTTTGGTGGCTTACACTTGCTGACGTGCACATACTGAAAGCTTACATGCATTCTCTTTAAAGGACTTGCGGTGCGATTGAGTCGTGCGTAATTGGTTTGCTGGCCCTCAGCACAGTGTGAATTTCACCCTGCAATGGTTTAGAGCAGTGATACTCAGACTGAGCCTTGCGAGGCTCTTTAACGTGTCTCCTGCGGCTCTTTGCAGCACAAGGTATTAAAACACCAGGTGATTTAATTATTAACCAATCAGGATGCTTTTTCTATGTTGTTAATCATAGAATATCAGGGTTGGAAGGGACCTCAGGAGGTATCTAGTCCAACCCCCTGCTCAAAGCAGGACCAATCCCCAGATAGATTTTTACCCCAGTTCCCTAAATGGCCCCCTCAAGGATTGAACTCACAACCCTGGGTTTAGCAGGCCAATGTGCAAACCACTGAGCTATCCCTCCTCCCAATTGTTAACCAGTTGTAGTTGATAAAATAATACTTGGTCATTTTGCTGTGAGAATTAAATCTATATATAAACTAAACATTTCCCACCATACTGTTTAGGTATGACTATATAGTATTATAGTAAATGAAGCAATGAATTCACACTCCTGGGGCTTTTTGGGTAATGCTGATCGCTAATTTGGCTCCTGAACCACTGAGGTCTGAGGATCACTGGTTTTGAGGATCTGTAATTGGTGATAGTGGAGCCTTTCAGTTTGAAGTTACTGGTTTGAATCTGGACTAATCCCGTATTGGTTGCAGATTGTTACTGTCCAGCAGTCAGTTAGAGGTCGCTGTAGAAAGAATTGATGTTCTCAGTACAGTTGCTAGTGGCATCTGTGTCACGTGTGACCATTATTATTAATTTGTATTGTCCTAGTGCAGACTCATTGTAGAGGCCAAGGGCTGCCCGGGTCTGGAACGTGAGCTCATTGACTGCCTCCCGGTGGTCTCTTCGGGTCAGAGATGGTAGGGCAGGATGGAAGATATTTGTGCTGCTCTTGCTTGCGCCGGTTCTGTGCGTAGTCTAAGTAGATTGATACAACAGAAAAATGAAGCCATTTGGTACCTTTCACCAGTGCCCAGATCCCACTCCTCCCCCACAAAATACCAAACCCCGTCGTCTTAGCTAGCTGGCCGGTCTCGAAGCAGATGCTAGTTTAGGTTTAATGCTTTGGCAACTGGGGAGGCAAGTGTCGTTTTAAGAATGATGCTCATTGTTTTTGGAGACTGTCTGTAAGACCATTTTCTAGAATTTCTCTCCTTTCCCCCCTTCCAGCTGTCTGTATATGTTCCCAGGCTCCACAAGCTATAGGATGCCTGTCGGGTGCGAGTCCTCCCTTCCCATTAAATAAGGCAAATATGCTTTTTTGATAGTGACAAACCGTATGGCAGGAATTTTCTCAAACCTGCTCTCCCTAAGCCATTTGAATGGCGTTGTGTGTGCAGCGAGAATTGTAACCCGTTACTACAAAAAATTGTAAATTACTGTCGCACAACAGTTGAAATCGGATGCAATTAATCAATCAAGAGGCAACTGCAGAGTGTGGTGGGGAAGGGAATTTTGCCACTAATGAATGTTTGACAGGAAAAGAGGCGGTAAGATCGGGGTCTGTCTAAGCTAGCCTGAGAGAGCTGCTTGTGGCAGCAACACTGGAAGTGCTAGTGGAGATTGTCGTGCCGTGCTGCGCTGAGCAGGAGCAGATGACACTGCTTACATTGCTGGTGGCTGCCTTGGGCCCGGTCCACACTCTGCTGGTTCTACTCCTACCGTTAGTGGAGCGTCCCAGTGAGACAAGAGTGGGATGCTTTTCAGAAAAAAAGCTAGGGGAAAGTTTTAAGCCAGTCTTCTTTTTTGCACCCGCTATTTTCCAGTGCAATTAAAACCCCTTGGATGTGCAATTACTTTAATTGCATCTGCGTTTTGAGATGCAGTTACAGAGACCGTCTGAAAATCGGACCCTTAAATGAACACTTGGCAGTGTTTTTCTCTGTAGGTGCACAATCCCGCTCCCTAATGTATGCGGTAGTTTTCTTGTGACCGTGTAATTAAGGCTCTTTCAATATATTTAAAATAATTTTCATTAAACAAAACAAGACAGGCACAATTATGGATTATAAAAATGGCTTTGTTTTTGGATAATGAGGGGATGGGATGGAGCATTTTTCTTATGCTCAGTTCTAAAAGAAGCCAAATAGCTATTGAGGAGTTCAAGGGTTTAGTTAAACTGCTTGAAGTTACAAGCAAGATCTGTCTTTGCACTGTCTCTTACACAGTGTTATATGATCTATAAAACAGCCTACAATGATAACGATGACTGTGGCATTCTCAGGTTGGTTGCTTGTAAAGTTTTAAGAACGAGGTTCCCTTTGCTGAAGGCAGTAGAGCCAAAGATAAGAAATTAAGCTGTAGTGAAGCGTTTTAAAAGTAGTAGAGTATCCTAATGTATGGTAATTCCCGCTGTTATCCCTGTTCTGCCCAAGGGGGAAAAATCAGCATTTTCCTGATGACAAGTTGTGTAATTGAACTCACGGGGGTTTCTGACATTTGTGAGATTTCATGCTGCCATTCAGGCTTCTGTCAGGCATTGGGAATTGTCAGGGGGATGATAAAAGATAGAAACAACTTTCTTCGTCTTTTGTGGTTGTTATTGTCGGTGTTAGAGGTGGGCGAAGGCGTTCCGTGTTTCAGGCTTTATGGAAGGTGACAATTTTAATG
>NW_020713356.1:0-11618 GCF_002925995.2 Terrapene triunguis | reverse complement strand
TGGTCTAGACAGTATTTGGTCCTGCCATGCGGGCAGGGGACTGGACTCGATGACCTCTCGAGGTCCCTTCCAGTCCTAGAATCTATGAATCTATGAATCTATGAATCTGAGGTGGATATTATTACCATTTCCCAGATTCCCCATATACAAATTAAACTCTTATGTCTTAGGGCCAGATTTTTAAAGGTGTTTAGCTGCCTAAAGAAATCAATAGGAGCTAGGTGCCTGACCTGCGTAGGTGCTTTTGAAAATCCCGCTAGGTACCAATCTGCATCTTTAGGCACCTAAATAATTTTGGAAGTCTGGGCTTTAGACACTTGAAAAGTGTACAGTATATGTCCATTTGACTACCCATATGTGTTACAAGATTTTCTAATGTAAGCATTCAACTGTAAAAGTTGATGTCATGCTATAATTGCTGTAGATAGTGTCTGTTGGTATTGATATTAAAAATTTCTGAAAATATATTGGTTCATTTATTACATTATCAACATATAAAATTAAGTAGTTTTTAAAACAGACTCTTTCATATCATTGATATAAAATCTATTTACTGTGCCTATTCTCCTCTCCAGTATATGTTGTTTGAAGACGCATTTGAAGATTCTGCCAATGTATTAAGCACCTCAGGCACAATTAGCAAGAGCCTGGGTTTCTAATGGTTCACTTCTGATCCAGTTGGAATCATATTTGGAAATCATAAAGCGTGTTTTTTATGTTAATGTCATTACAACACCACTTATTATGAGCTATGTAAATCAAAGACATGGATGCATCTGAAATAATCTTTGAGATTCATCCATTACTATATTAGATAATTAACCTGAAGGTTGTGGTTTCCAAAAAAATTATTACTCCTTTACCAAGTGTGACAGCCCTGCTCAAGCAAGGACGACTGTGATGGCTGGGCCATCTGAGTTGGTTGGAAGCCGGATGCATACCTAAGGACATGCTATATGGGGAGCTATCAGAGGGAACAAGAACAACAAGACATCCCACGCTTCGCTCTAAAGATACATGCAAGCGAGATATGAAGGAATTTGGAATTGATCCTGACCAATGGGAAATCTTGATAAGTGATCATAACAAGTGGTGCCATCATCTCCATCAGGGTATCAAAGTCCATGACAGAAGCTGGTCCTACAGCTTGAAGAGAAAAGAGCCCGTAGGAAGCAAGCAGCTCCCAACCAAGATACATATATTTGCATAAACTGGCAAAGATCATGCAAATCTCAGATTGGACTATTCAGTCATTTGAGACATTGCAAGGCATCCACATCATAGGCTGCGATTCCCACCATCTCTCGCAGATGAAAGGATGCCAACAGGAAATGACTCCTCATAGTTGAATCACGTTCTGATTCTGAGAATCAGAAAGAAATAGCGTACAATAAATAAATTGAAAAATTCCACATAAGCAAAATTTTAAATCGGAATGTACCATATTGCACATCATCAGTCCTTTGGTGGGGAAAAACAGCATAATTTGAGTTGTTTTTGATTTCAGAATTCAGACCCAATCCTTCTGTTATTGAAGTCAATTGCAGCTCTCCTAAGGACTTCAATGCAAGCAGGTGCATCTCTTAAATCATTTAGCCTTTCATTTCTAGTTGAATTTATAAAATGCATTTGGAAGAGTCATTTTGATTTCCAAATTAAATGTATCCACACAAGAAAATAAACAGAAGTAGTAATATAATCCCTTACAATTGACAGATGGAACAGAGGAATATTTAAGGGTAGAATTAAAGTACACTGGAAGAACTGTGGGAGGATCTTCATTCATATCTATCTATTATTTTTAACATAATATAATAAAGTTTAGGAGCATAAATATATTAATAGAGGAGAAGAATGAGGAAAGGGATATCAGTTTCACTAGGCATGTTACATGAGGCACAATTAAGGCTAATGTGCTGTCTCACAGAGGTCCCAGATCTGGGTCCTTGAATTGTGGGTGCCAACTTACTGCTATTTTTTCTTGCTAAAATGGTTAATGCTGTTCCAACTTCGCTCTTTTTGTAGATATCATGACCTTGCACAGCTGAATTTATTTTGTGTATTCGGCTTTGCTCTTAGCACTATAGCCTTTAAAGGACCTTATTTGCCCATTAACTAGCGTTGATCTTAAAATTTAATTCCATTTTCAATGACTGTCTAGCTTGACATGTCTAGCCTGAATGTCGAGCCATTGGCCATTATCTTTGAAAACTGCTGGTGATCAGGGGAGGTCCCGGATGATTGGAAAAAGGCAAATATAGTGACCATCTTTTAAAAAGGGAAGAAGGAAAATCCAGGGAACTACAGCCTCACCTCAGTCCCTGGAAAAATCATGGAGCAGGTCCTCAAGGCATCCATTTTGAAGCACTTGGAGGAGAGGAAGGTGATCAGGAACAGTCAACATGGATTCACCAAGGGCAAGTCATGCCTGACCAACCTGATTGCCTTCTATGATGAGATAACTGGCTCTGTAAATATGTGGAAGGTGGTGGACGTGATATACCTGGACTTTAGCAAAGCTTTTGATATGGTCTCCCACAGTATTCTTCCCAGCAAGTTAAAAAAAGTATGGATTGGATTAATAGACTATAAAGTGAATAGAAAACTGGCTAGATCGTTGGGCTCAACAGGGAGTGATCAACGACTCGATGTCTAGTTGGCAGCTGGTATCAAGCGTAGTGCCCCAGGAGTCTGTCCTGGGGACGGTTTTGTTGAACATCTTCATTAATGATCTGAATGATAGGATGGATTGCACCATCAGCAAGTTTGTGGATGACACTAAAATGGGGCGAGAGGTAGATACGCTGGAGAGTAGGAATAGGGTCCAGAGTGGCATAGGCAAATTGGAGGATTGGGCCAAAAGAAATCTGATGAGGTTCAACAAGGACAAGTGCAGAGTACTGCACTTAGGATGGAAGAATCCCATGTACTGCTACAGGCTGGGGACCAACTGGTTAAGCAGCAGTTTTGCAGAAAAAGACCTGGGGATTACAGTGGATGAGAAGCTGGATATGAGTCAACTGTGTGCCCTTATTGCCAAGAAGGCTAATAGCATATTGGGCTGCATTAGTAGGAGCATTACCAGCAGATAGAGGGAAGTGATTATTCCTCTCTAATCGGCACTGGTGAAGCCACATCTGGAGTATTGTGTCCAGTTTTGGGGCCCCCACTACAGAAAGAATGTGCAGAAATTGGAGAGAGTCCAGCATAGGGCAACAAAAATGATTAGGGGGCTGGGGCACGTGACTTATGAGAAGAAGATGAGGGAACTGGGGTTATTTAGTCTGCAGAAGAGAAGAGTGAAGGGGGATTTAATATCAACCTTCAACTACCTGAAGGGGGGTTCCAAAGAGGATAGAGGTAGGCTGTTCTCAGTGGTGGCAGGTGACAGAACAAGGAGCAATGGTCTCAAGTTGCAGTGGGGGAGGTTTTGGTTGGATATTAGGAATAACAGTTTCATTAGAAGGGTGGTGAAGCACTGGAATGGGTTACCTAGGGAGTTGGTGGACTCTCCATCCTTAGAGTTTTTTTAGACCTGGCTTGACAAAGCCCTGGCTGGGATGATTTAGTTGGGGTTGGTCCTGCTTTGATCAGGAGGTTGGAATAGATAACCTCCTGAGGTCTCTTCTAACCCTAATCTTCTATGATTCTATGTTTCTGTGACAGAGGATATAATTCCAGAGACAAAGAGCCTGCTCTCACTAAAGCTAATGTCTAATCTCCCACTGACTTCAATAATAGCAGGATTAGTACTTCCTTGATATTTAGTCTCTGTGATTGGTTACATAGAGTATATAGTGTGTGTTTCCTTTTCTTGATCGGATGGCCAGACTCTTGAACACCTGTAGGGCAGTGAGTCTCTCAGAAAGTTTTGAGAGCTGTTGCGTGTCTGAATTAACGATGACTCAAGATTCTCAAATAACAGGTTCAACTGAAATTATTTAATCTAAAATTACACTGCTCTACAGCCAAAATGCTTCTGAAATAAATGTAGTCAAACTTTACTAATTCTGGGTCTCTGAGAAAGAAAATGATGCTTAAACTTTTTGATTGGCTCTAGTTTTCAAGATATGCTATTCGATCAGTATATATGACCCTTGACTTGGGAATGGAGGAGGATAAGTGAGTTATAAAGGGAAGGGATCTCAATTTAAACCAGAAATGACTAAAATACATCTTTGACTGGATCTATGAATAAATCTATGACTGGGTTTGGACAGTACTTGCTTTTTAGGCAAAACAATGAAGGATGCAATCTGAAGCTGGTATTGCATCATACATGATATGAATTGCATCATGTTATTCCTAGAAGTCATGGATGATGCAATCATAACGAAGCTTACATCACTCTGCTGAACAAATTGCCCTATATCAGCTCTAGAAATCATACAGTGTCGTGCTCTCTTATTTGTCAGTGTTTGATTTTGCAAAGGGACACATTTCTGTTTAGCCAAAGTGAGCAGAGATGCCTCGTACTTGTGTGAACAGTGCAGATAACTTCTGCTATGTTTGTGGTGAAGTGACTTTTGCATCACAAAAGCGCAGTATAACCACTATGGTTAAGAAAGCCTATCACCTTTATTTTGGCTGCAAAATTGGAGATCAGGACAAGAGGTGGGCCCCACACATATGCTGCGACATTTGTGCAACAAATCTTCGCCAGTGGTTGAACAGGAAAAGGAAATCTATGCCTTTTGCAGTGCCAATGATTTGGAGAGAGCCAACAGATCATACCAGCAATTGTTACATCTCCATGGTGCCTCCAGTTGGGAAAGGTGTGTCAAAGAAGAAAAAGTGGACTGTGCATTATCCAAACATTCCATCAGCTATACGCCCAGTACCCCACGGAGAAGGACTGCCGGTTCCTGATGCACCAGAATCATTCTCACTTGAGTCAGATGAGGAAGAGGAAGAGGATGAAACTTCTGGTCCTGAACCATCAATGTCACAGGACCCACATTTTCTCCCATCCTCCTCCTCTGAACCACACCTCATAACACAAGGTGAACTGAATGACCTTGTCAGGGATTTGGAACTACCCAAGAGTAAGGCAGAGCTGTTGGGCTTCAGACTACAGCAGTGGAATCTCCTGGCAGGTGATGTTAGGGTTTCCATGTTCCGTGACCGTCAAAGGGATCTTGTCCCATTCTTCTTCATGGAAGGTGATCTTGTAGCCTGCAACAACATCGATGGTGTGATGGCAGCCCTCAACATCGTTCACGATCCAGATGAGTGGAGACTGTTCATTGATTCATTGAAGATGAGTCTTAAAGCTGTTTTACTGCATAATGGCAATGTTTTGCCATCAATTCCAGTTGGTCATGCAGTCCATATGAAGGAAACCTATGACAACATGAAACAACTTTTGAGGTGCATAAACTATGACCAACATCAATGGCAGCTTTGTGGCGATTTGAAGGTTGTTGCTCTCTTGCTTGGTCTGCAGACTGGATACACAAAGTACTGCTGTTTTCTCTGTGAATGGAATAGTCGTGCAAGAGATTCCCACTACATCAAGAAAGATTGGCCACTCCGACAGTCATTGGAGCCTGGGAGGAAAAGTGTTCAGCATCCACCACTTGTTGAATCAAGGAAGATTTTGTTACCACATTTACACATCAAGCTGGGTCTGATGAAGAACTTTGTCAAGGCCATTAACAAAACACAAGCAGCTTTCAAGTACCTCCATGGAAAATTTCCAAGGTTAAGTGAAGCTAAGATAAAGGAAGGTGTCTTTGTTGGTCCTCAGATTCGTGAACTTCTTCGAGATGATGCATTTGACCATGCACTGCGTGGCAAGGAAAAGACGGCATGGAAAGCCTTCCAGTTAGTGGCAATAAATTTTCTCGGAAACAACAAGACAGACAACTACAGGTTGTTGGTGGAAAACCTCCTCAAGGCATACAAAAGCCTTGGTTGCAACATGTCACTAAAGATACATGTTTTGCACTCTCATCTAGATTTTTTTCCACCGAACTGCGGAGCAGTGAGCGACGAGCACGGCGAGCGATTTCACCAGGACATTGCAACAATGGAGAAACGTTATCAGGGCAAATGGAGCCCATCAGTGCTTGCAGACTATTACTGGACAGTGACAAGAGATGCTCCATTTAATGAATACAAGAGACAAGCCAAGAAGCGCCGAGTAGACACTGAATAGGTCTAAACTATGTACAGAATAGTTTTCTGCCTTTTGTTTCATAATAAATTTTATTTATATAACCCTTTAGCTGATTTTTAAAGTGTTACATAAACAGGACAGGTGAAATATTATCATGTAAAGCAACCATAAACACATGAAAATACCTAGGTTTACAATTTATGATTAAAACTCTACTATCTACACAATATACATAGAAATAAAATGTAAAAACTTAAATATCTTAGAAACAGTAGCCAATCAGTTGTTTTAATTGTCATATTTGAATTCAGCACATCAAAATACATAATAAATAGCACATTTTATCCCTGAAGCAGATGACTTCTCAAAAATTGTAGACCAGTGTTATTGGTCACCTTTACTTTGCCTACTGGGTGGTAGCCTTTGGGCAGGTATTCTTCACCCGGCTTGCAGTGGCTACCACAGGCATAGACAGACCTCACCATATTATAAGAGTTACTAGAGAAATGAAGGAGGATTTGGGGGTGTGGGAACAGTATGAGGCATATTAATGGATTGTCATTGTAAAGGGAGGAATGGATACTAAAGGCTGGTTGAAAGATCTACTCAGATGCTTCTGGAGGTACAGGTTTGGGGCTATTTTACAAAGGCAGGTGGAGAGTCCAGAAATGGCCCTTCACCAGGATTCAAAAAGGATTGTGCAGGATTTATCATTTCTGGATTTTCCCCCCATTTTGATTGCAGGGGTCATTTGGGGAATGGAGTTTGCTAATAAATGGGTGTGTTTCTGAAGTGAGAACATGGCAGTAGTACATGTTATCCATCTTTGTCCTCCAGATCACACAGAGTTATGAAGTTGGTAAGGGCATTTGTGCTACAGTGTTTAAACTTTAACATCTGTTTTTCTTCCAGTCATTCTCAGGGTTGATGATGGCCTAACAGACGCATTGTCTTGTTTTCAGATGGACAGATTTTGGGACCTGGCACCAGGAACCAGAAAAGAACCTGAACAGATGCTGCCAGTATATGGAACCTTGGTGTATGATGATAGTCAGTGTAGTGCAAAGATCAGTGGTATCACAAACATTGTGGAGCTATGAGAGATGTTTTTAATTATTTTATGCAATGTCAGGAGTGGGAGGGCTTGTCATGGATATGGCCCATTATGGAGAAACAAGTGCTGCAGTGCATGGTAGCGTTAGTAACCCAGTAACTGGCATCAACTGTCTTCACTTGCCTATTGTCCCTTACATTTGCCAGTAGGCTGAATGGTTACCCAGATCCTTGTAGTGGATTTTAGTTTGGAGATTTCTAGTGGTGTGGTCTCGAAGCACTGGTTCTAGAGAGGGTACATGTCGTCCCATCATTGGTCATACACTTAGGGATCTGGTGCAGATCCTTCAACCCATATGTCGTTGTGGACAAAAGATGGCCTTGCTCAGTGTGGCATTTCTGGTAGAGTTTTTGGAGCTCTTAGGATCAGCGAGCTAGAACCTAGGTCCTGTAAGCACTCTTCTGGAAAGGCTTTGTAAGAAGGATATGCATTGAGAGGGGCGATCGGTGATATTAACCTTGAGGAGGTCGAAGACAGCTCAAGGAGGCCAGGGTGAATCCGTTATTTTACTGCCCCTTCTGTACACTGGCCATGAGCAGGTACCACATATGATTGTGGTTCCCCTTGGAACAAAATTATTTGGGAATGTGCAAAGCAGTGTAAAGAGTAATCTGATTGCAGGCCGCGAGACATTTTGCTGACATTGACTGTCTGCAGGCATGGCCCCCACAGCTCTCAGTGGCTGCGGTTCGCCGTTCCCAGCCAATGGGAGCTGTGGGAAGCAGAGGGCCACAGGTTGCCCACGACTGATGTAAAGTGATCAGAGCTATGAAGGACTTGGGGCAGATCCTGGAACTTTTCCCAGAGTGAAAATTATTTGGTCAGGCATGTTGCATTGTAAGGTGTGGCAGGGAGCTGTGAAGCCCACTTGAGTTGACAACGGTAGGAGGTATATGAATATGGAGGTGGCCAAATTCATAGGTGGCATAGGGGTGGTGGTAATTTCTCATCCAGACATACCATATGATGCACCAGAATTATACAGGAAAGATGGGGTCCATCTGTCAGACTTGAAAGCTGACATTATTTTTGGCTGATAATATAGAGGGAATTAGATGTCTGGGAATGCAGCTAGGTATGGGTTGGGAGGCAGCCAAGCTAATTGCTGGTGCCTCCTTGTGGCAGTAGTCCAGTGCAGGTACTCTGTAGGGGAAGGATACAGTGATCAGATAAAATGGATTAGTAAAGGATTTAGAGGAGGAACTCTGTAAAGGAGTGGAAATGGGGCAGGGGTTACAGGGCTTTCCCCCCTGCCCCTGGTGTATGTAAATTATTATGAAATTATCTGCACTGTACTCTTTTACTTGCAAGGTATCCCCAGACATTAAGGAATAAAGTTGTGGCCTAATTAAACCACATCAAGTGTCTGATGTCCTTAAGGATTTATGAATGGTATGCCAAAGTTTAATGGACTTAAACTAGCTGTCAGCAATCTCTGATAGTAAAAATACACCATCTTCTATGGGTTGGGTTGGTATTTGCTGGCATCTGGAACAAAAACAATGTGACTTTGTTACAAGTGAAAGGGGAAATTAATTTATGGGTGCATGTGACGTGGGGAGAGGGGAGAGAGGGAGGGGATAAGGAGAATGTGTATAAGTATAAATATGCTTGCCCAGAAACAGTGATATCACTTTCAGTGAGATTCAGGTCTACGCTGAAGATACATATGTGATGGGTTGGATCACAGAAACCCCCTTGGGGCTGCCAACTGATCTGCCAAAACTACTTCTGCCCCTGCTTTCCTGCCCTGGCAGCTTGGGACTTCAGTGCCCTGCCTGATTTGAGCCAGCCTGATTTGAGCAGCCTGAGTTTGCCTGCTGCAAACTCAGACCCAGGTATGAACCATGTCCCCAAACAGCTGTAGGCTTAATTGAAAGCAGCTTAAGAAGTGTTCCTGTCTCTAACACTCAGATGCCCAACTCCCAGTGGGGTCCAAACCCCAAATAAATCCGTTTTACCCTGTGTCATAAACAGATAGTTAAGGGTTAATGCCTCTTTTACCTGTAAAGGGTTAAGAAGTTCACCTAGCCTAGCTGACACCTGACCAGAGGAACCAATGGGGGGATAAGATGTTTCAAAAGGAAGGAGGGAAGTTTCCTTTGTTTAGTTTTCAGTTTAAGTTTTGACCGGAGTGGGAAAGCTCCAGAATTCAGCCTCTTATCAGGTAGTGAGTATTAGTGAAGGAAATAAATAGGTTTATGTTTATTCTTTGTAACTTGTCTTGGGCATTAGGGAATAATCAAATTGGGTAATTTTTGTGTAACTAAGTTTTTGCCCAGGGGAACATCCTCTGTGTTTTGAATCTGTTGTCTGTGAGATCAGCTGGTATGCTATCTCCCAGAGGGTTTTCTTTTACCTTTCTTTTCTTTAATTAAAAGTCTTATTTTTAAGAACCTGATTAATTTCTCCTTGTGTTAAGATCCAAGGGTTTGGATCGGTGTTCACCAGGAAATTGGTGAAGAAGTCTCTCAAGGCTACCCAGGGAAAGGAGTTAGAACTTGGGAGTGGTGGCAGCAAAACCAGATCTAAACTGGTAATTCAGTTTAGGGGTTCACATGCAGGTCCCTATATCTGTACTCTAAAGTCCAGACTGGGGGTGAAACCTATGACACCCTGTGTAAAGGTTATGCAGTGTAAATTCATAAATTATTCGCCCTCTATGATGCTGATAGAGAGATATACACAGCTGATGTGAAGAAAGTGGCCCTGCTAGCTGAGCTGTTTGTAGGAAGCAATCCTGTATATAAAGAAGAATTTCTCTGTGATGGAAGAAATGTATGAAAAAAGCAATTACAGAGAATACACTGCTGAAGTCCATGGAAAATTTCAGAAAACATTGTTCTAATTATGCCTCCAGTGTGCTGACCCATAAAGTGCGACACAGATCCTGCTTTTGATCTGAAAGAGAGAGAAGAATTCATGGTTCTCAGAAGGAAGTCAGCAAACTGCTCTACTGAAAGCCATCTCAGAGGAAGGAAGAGAGAATTCCAGATACATTCCTGAAAAGTGAGAGTCACACTTGTATCTAGAAAGTATTACAAAATTGTCTGAGGAGGTTATGACCATATAATTATAACAACACTTGGCATTTATATAGTACTATATACAGTACTATAAAATCATGGGAGACGGGAGAGATTCCAGAAGACTGGAAAAGGGCAAATATAGTGCCCATCTATAAAAAGGGAAATAAAAACAACCCAGGAAACTACAGACCAGTTAGTTTAACTTCTGTGCCAGGGAAGATAATGGAGCAAGTAATTAAGGAAATCATCTGCAAACACTTGGAAGGTGGTAAGATGATAGGGAACAGCCAGCATGGATTTGTAAAGAACAAATCATGTCAAACCAATCTGATAGCTTTCTTCGATAGGATAACGAGTCTTGTGGATAAGGGAGAAGCTGTGGATGTGGTATACCTAGACTTTAGTAAGGCATTTGATACGGTCTCGCATGATATTCTTATCGACAAACTAGGCAAATAAAATTTAGATGGGGCTACTATAAGGTGGGTGCATAACTGGCTGGATAACCGTACTCAGAGAGTTGTTATTAATGGTTCCCAATCCTGCTGGAAAGGCATAACGAGTGGGGTTCCGCAGGGGTCTGTTTTGGGACCGGCTCTGTTCAATATCTTCATTAACGACTTAGATATTGGTATAGAAAGTACGATTATTAAGTTTGCGGATGATACCAAACTGGGAGGGATTGCAACTGCTTTGGAGGACAGGGTCATAATTCAAAATGATCTGGACAAATTGGAGAAATGGTCTGAGTTAAACAGGATGAAGTTTAACAAAGACAAATGCAAAGTGCTCCACTTAGGAAGAAAAAATCAGTTTCACACATACAGAATGGGAAGAGACTGTCTAGGAAGGAGTACGGCAGAAAGGGATCTAGGGGTTATAGCTGACCACAAGCTAAATATGAGTCAACAGTGTGATGCTGTTGCAAAAAAAGCAAACATGATTCTGCGACTTATTAACAGGTGTGTTGTGAGCAAGACACGAGAAGTCATTCTTCCGCTCTACTCTGCACTGGTTAGGCCTCAACTGGAGTATTGTGTGCAGTTCTGGGCACCGCATTTCAAGAAAGATGTGGAGAAATTGGAGAGGGTTCAGAGAAGAGCAACAAGAATGATTAAAGGTCTTGAGAACATGACCTATGAAGGAAGGCTGAAAGAATTGGGTTTGTTTAGTTTGGAAAAGGGAAGTCTGAGAGGGGACATGATAGCAGTTTTCAGGTATCTAAAAGGGTGTCATAAGGAAGAGGGAGAAAACTTGTTCACCTTAGCCTCTAAGGATAAAACAAGAAGCAATGGGCTTAAACTGCTGCAAGGGAGGTTTAGGTTGGACATTAGGAAAAAGTTCCTAACTGTCA